>NW_007253878.1:0-15762 GCF_000164805.1 Carlito syrichta | reverse complement strand
AGTGATTGGCAGTAATGGGAAACTGTTGGGGGGGTGAATTGGCAGTTGAGGGAAACTGCTTGGGGAGGGAGGGGCATACTTCATTAACAGGGGTACCTGCATGATCAATGTTTGTATACCTAACCCTGAATTGTACCCCACATGTTTACATTAAAAATTTTTTAAAAGTTAAAAAAAAAAATGAAGAAGTGTCATAGCTGGCCGGGCACAATGGCTCAGCCTGTAATTCCAGCAAATTGGCAGGCCATGGCAAAAGGACTGCCTGAGACCAGGGGTTCAAGACCAACCTGGGCAGCTTGGTGAAACCTCGTCTCTACAATAAGTCACAAAAACTAGCTGGATGCTGTGGCATGCATTTGTAGTTTCAGCTACTTGGAAGGATGAGATTGAAGCATTGCCTAAACCCAGCAGGTCGAGGCTGCAGTGGCCATGAGCGTGCCACTGCACTCCAACCTGGGTAACAAGAGTGAGACTCCAACTCAAAAAAAAAGAAGTGTCATGGCTAAGATGACATGGTGGTTTCTCTCTTTCCATGGACTTGGAAATGAAGTGATATTTGAAAAGTTAGAGGGTTGAGTGTCCAATCTCACTCTCACCACATGATGCCTTTAGGAAAAGCAAAGTCTAAAGGAAAATTGGTTCCTTTAGCCTTTTGTCAGTGCATGAACTTTTGGACACATGACTGGCTCATCACTTTTTATTGGAGCTAAGACTGAGGCATTTGCAGGAGTTTTTGTTTGGTCTCGAGCTGTCACACCTTTTGGGCCTACCAGAAGTTCTTTCTCCTGTACACTGTTCTTCAGACTTCTCTAACAGTCATCTTGCTCATCCTCATGAAACTTGGAGTCCACATGGTCTGGCAGTTCTCTGGGAAACTGACTTTTTGCATTCTGTGTGACCCAGTGCTTGGGGGACACATCCATTAAAACCCAGAGGATGTGCAGTGGAGTAGAAAGGCTGGACCTGAGAGTTTCGAGAGCCATGTGCATTCTTGGAACAGTCTCCTCAAGAAGTTTTTTTAAAAAAATTTATTTTAAAGATGTGGAGTACAAGTAAGAAGTCTTTGATAAAGACCACCCCACTTCTCTCTGTAACTAATAATGGTAACTGATTTCTACCTATACCACGGGATTTATGTTTGAATCAATAATCCCCTGATCTCTTTAGGTCTGGCTACAGTGAGGTATAGCTATATACCTTGAAATATCCCCTTGATGGCATCTCCCGTTCCCCATCTCCCACTCATCCCTGGAAGAAGCTCTTTTCATTTTGGTCTGGATTTTAGATCAATTATAGCAATGGTTTGGAAGTGACCCCGGTTCTAGGCCATCCTTTGATGTTGAGTTACTGTGTCATTCAGGGTGAAGTCAGGAGACACACCATACCAATAATTTGAACATGAACCTTTGCAAGAGTTGTTAAACTGTAAAGAATTGTTAACTTGTGAAAAACATAAAAAAGAACTGAAAGCAAACTGACAAGTGCTACAAATTAGGGCTCCCTCATTTCCCACTCTGTGTTGGTTGTTAAACATTTACCAGCATGCAGTGGGCATTGTGACCATCGAGTGACACTGTAGCAAATTCAGAAAGCAGCTACTGCATCCACTGAGGGAGGTTGGCTCTGAAGGAACTAAGATCTAAGGAACTACGGAGAGAGACCCTATGCAAGGCTGAGATTCAGACTTTTCCTACAGAGCATGACTTTGCAGGGACATGAGGCCTGCTGAGGCTGGGAAACTGGCCAGAGAGTGGGAGCCAGAGCAGGTCCATCCACACCCCAGACTGTCATTGTTGGGGATATAGATGGGCTGGAGCAGGTCAGGGTAGGGGTGGGTGCCCAAAGTGCAGCAGAAGCTGGCCTGTAGAAGCAGCAGCCAGGACATTTAGGTTTGAATTAATCTTTTCTCTCACTGTCCTTTTAGAGGTCTGGAAAATGAATTCCTGGGCTAAACAGATGCCTTATTTAAGAATGCCCTAACGATAGCTGGGCGGGTAGTGTGTGCCTGTAGTTGCGGCTACTTGGAAGGCTGAGGGAGAAGGATCATCTGAGCCCAGCAGGTCGAGGCTGCGGTGACCGGGAGCGGCCACCGCACTCCAGCCTAGGCAACAGAGTGAGACTCCAACTCAAAAAAAACAACAACAAAAAAGAATATTTGGTGGTCAGCAAAAGGGGTTTTGGTGACCATAGGCCAAGTGTAATGGTTTTGTTATTGCAAAGGCCACTCTCATTTCTCCACCTAACCTACTACAAATTGACTGGCCTTACCTTAAGACGTTAATATTTGGGAAGCAAGAGTTACACATATGGGCAAAGAGAAGACTGCCAAAGAAAGGCTCTGAGCTATGGGACCAAATTCCAGGACCCAGGCAAAGGTACTCATCATGAGCAAGTGCCTCTAGCCATGCCAGCTGAGGAACTCTTGTTCTAGGAATGCAGCCAGGGGGCAGCTGGTGTTTTGCAGAAAGGCAGAGGAAAAGACTGCTCTGTAAGGTCACGGCTTATTCCAATGCCAGGCGCCAAGCAAGTGCACCCCAGTCCCCACATGGAGGGACACCTGCAGGGCCACCCTACAGGCACTGCACAGACATTGAGTCTTCGCTGGAGATGATGGGTTCCAGGGCTGGTTGGGGAAGAGGAGAGAAACCCTGGGTGGAGGGGATGAAAAGGGGAATGTTTCTTACTCCTTTTCCCATACTCTAGGCTGGTGTTATCTAATCTTTTTGTTTTCCTGGCCTGCATCAAGTAAAGAGGAATTGTCTTAGGCCGCATATAAATTATATAATATAGTTAGTGTATTTACGTTATGATTTCCTTTTTAATATTTTTATTATAAAGATTAGAAAAATGAGAACAGTATAAAACTGGTGGGAAATTTGACCTTGTTTTTGTAAAACTAATCTATCAATACCTGGTTCAATGGTAGCGAACACATTCTTAGTAAGTTCTCAAGGTGCTTGTCAGAAATGTTTGAATTTTACTCATTGTGTGCTTCATAACTGAAAGCAGCGGCTCACAGATGTCTGCACTGCCAAAAAGCGGTGTCACGAATAAGGCGTGAGTGTGAACTTTTACGCATAGGACATGAAGAAAATAAGTGCTAAAAAACACATGATGTTGAAAGATTTTGTGGGGGCTGCATTACTAGCTGTCCTGCTGTGGGTTGGACATGCCTGCTCTAGGTCCTTCTCTACATGGACTGGGATTTACTTAGTTTTGCCACTAGGTGTCACTGTCTACTCATACAGAAGCACAGGGAGTTGCCTCTCACCTGCTCAGACGAGAGAATTAAGGAACAGGAAGGGCATTTGCCAAGATTAGTGGTGGGCTTGAGACTGCTTTTCTTTTTTTTTTTTTTGAGTTGGAGTCTCACTCTGTTGCCCAGACTGGAGTTCAGTGGCCATTCCCGGCCACCGCAGCCTCGACCTGCTGGGTTCTGGTGATCCTTCCGCCTCAGCCTTCCCAGTAGCCGGAATTACAGGCATGTGCTACCACGCCCAGCTGATTTTTTTTTATTTATTGTAGAGATGAGGTCTCACTGCCCAGGTGGGTCTCAAACCCGTGGGCTCAGGCAATTCACTCACCTCAGCCTCCCAAAGGCGCGGGATTACAGACTGAGCCACCGAGCCCGGCGAGCCTGCTTTTACCAGCTCACCAGAACTGATAGTCGAGTCATCTCCTCCCACTTCTGTGTTCACTGGTGCACCTTGGTAGCCCAAAATCGGTCATGCTGGGAGTATTTACTCCACAGAAAATGGTGAATGATAAGAATGAGGGCTTTCCCCCCTTCACTTTGTGTCAGATGTTAAATGTATCAGCTCACCAATGGGCATAGTGACTATTTAGTGACATTTCCTGGGAAATTGAGGCTCAGGTGGTTTAACAAATTCGTCACAGAACTGGAGAAGAACCCTATGCGTGTGAAGCACTGCCTTAGAGAAAACAAAAGTGAACAAGTCCTTTTCTCTGCCCAGTGGAGGGACACACAACATGTGTTGAAATGGAGGACCTACCTTCTGTCTGGCCCACACGTGCTCCTTGCCTGCATTATATGAGGGAGGGTTGTGTAAGAGTTGCCTGGTGAAAATGGAAAAGCTTGACTATATCAAGTGTGGTAAAGACTCAGCCATGCTAGAGGGCAGTAAAATGGAAAACATGCATTCCTCCAGACCCTGCAGTTTCACCTCTGAATATTATTTAGATTATCATCATTTGCGGACTGCTTCATTATTTGTAGTAGCAAAAAGCTGGAAACAGCTTAAATGCCTAGTATATGCCATATGTATCTTGTGGTACATTTATGTGATGGACTATTCAGCTACTAGGATATATGAACTAGGTCTATATATGATCATGGCTAGATCTCAAAAACGTAATATTGAATGAAAAAATGTAGCTAAAAGAGATGCACAGCATATACCTACTTATGTAAATTTCAAAATGGAGACAAATTCAAATTTCCTATCACAGCTTATCACTATCTATCATTATCAAAATTTATATTAAGAAAGATATATATAGATACATATATATATATATTTCTTAAATGTAAGCTCCATGAGGGAAGGGATTTGTTGTGTTCATTTCTGTGTCTGTTTCCACACTGCTTATGGGAAAGCAATATTGCACATCCTAAAGTTAAGCGACTAATACATGTGCCATGTGGTCAGTCCTTCCATCCCAAGATATTTACCCCAAAGACAACATATATCTATACAAAGACTCATACACAAATGTTCACTAGAATACTGCCTGACATGTAGTAAGTGATCAATAAATATTTGAATGAATGAATAAATGGTTTAGAAGGGAAATGATGTTGGAGAGAGGAGGCTGCCACAGCAGCATGAGCCAAAATCCAGCTGACAGGTCACCCAGCCCCTTGCCAGAGGGCCTGGGCCAGTCAGGTCTGGTGCATGGAAGGGGCTTGCCAGGGCCAGCAGTGAGGGAGGTGGAATTCCGTGGAAGTGGCTTCCAGGTGGGCAGAGTGGGGCTTGAGTGTCAAACTGGAATTGATCAGTCAGGGCTGCTAGATGAGGCTGAGTCACCCAAAATCCGAACCGTGGGCTCCTGCGTAAAAGAGAAAGGAAGGACAACGGGGAAACAGTGAAACGCCTTCTCACTACTGTGGCCTTGCAGCTTCCCTCTGGCACCCTCTATTGGCAAATCCTCACACTGCACCACCTGGTGGAGGAGCCATGTTTACTGGTGGGCTTCCCCTCGTTAATCAAACAAGTTGCATCTATGCTTATATTCAAAGTTCTCACCCTCTCCCCAAAATGAGGTCATTCGCTGCCAAGAGCCATTGTATCCACAGTTAGCTATTTTAATTTATCCTCACATTTAGTCAGAGTTCCACTGAATATTCTGTAACAACTTATAAATCAAGCAACAATAATAAGAAAAGAGAACATGGTTAATACATACAAATGCATACAAGCAAAGAAGAAATGTGCAAAGTTACGACATCCTCCTTTTATAATTAGTCATGACTAGAGTTCCTGAAAAATTTAGGATGCCCAAAAAACAATTGAGGTTTTTTTTTTCTTTCTTTTTTTTTTTAGTATAAGCATGTTTCAAATATTGGATAGGACATACTTATACTATTTGTTGTTGATCTGAAATTCAGATTTCACTGTGCATCTGTATTTTTCTTCACTAAATTTAGTGAACTTAGTTTTGAGTCATAGTTATCATCTATGACATTTTTCTCTCACTATTCATTTGATATTTTTCTATGACATTTTTCTCTCACTATTCATTTGATATTTTTCTGTTCCTCAGCTAGAATGTCAGCTGATTATGGACTATTACTTGGTGAGGGTATCTAAACCTTCATTTTGTGGGGTCTGCAAGGGAAGAGGTGCTAAGATCCTAAGTACTCTGGGTTCTAGATTAAGTCCTCCCTGTCCAACTACATGGCAGGAACCTAACATGCCCTCATCAATCAGAATCAATCCTTCCAACAAAGCAGCCCTTTTCCTGATTGTTAGTTCCAGCTGGATGAAACCATTGTAGTGCTCCCTGGTAGAAACATTATATTCTTGGGAACTAAGTTCTCTAAAGCAGCATAGCTCATAGTTGCTAGGACAGCAAGTAGTTGCCCCCACGGGCTCTGGGAGGACTGTGTGTTGTTTATGCCTTTCCATTTTTGCTTTTGATGCTTTGACCTCTGGGGTCTTGCTGACCCTGGTGGACTGTCCCTCCCAGGGTTAGCTAATTCCTAGAGATAGCAAACAGCATGCCTATCGTGTGCAAACCAGCCAATCGCGAGCCCATACCTGGAATATTCCTTTATTGGGCTCTCACATTCTGGGCCCCTGTCCACCTGTCCCCATGCCCCAGAGCCCACTGAAATTACTCAAAATAGTCAGTCCCAAACCTGCTTTCCTGTTCCGTCCCATGGAAGCCACAGTAAAGGTTCTTGCTCCTGCTTCCTCTGCTGTCTGCCTCCTGACTGACCCTGAGGTTTCCCTGTGTAGCCCTGTGTAGTGTGATGTGTCCCCTTTTCCTGAGATTTGTGAGTATAACAAACTTCTTCCTTTATACTAGTCATTTCTGTGTCTGCATGTCTTGCCATACCTGATTAAAACAATTTCTGGGCACCCTTGAAACACTGTGTCAGATAATGGACTTTGACTCAAAGCATAAACTGCATCCTATAAGACAGAACCCCAGGTGTCATGGTGCTGTCTCTCAACTCGTGCCATAATGGAGTCTTCAGTAAGCCACTCCCCTTTTTTTTTGAGTAAGAGTCTCGCTGTGTTGCCCAGCCTGGAGTGTAGTGGCACGATCATGGCTCACCACAGCCTCCACCTCCTGGGCTCAAGTGATCCTTTCATCTCAGCCTCTTGGGTATTGGGACTACAGATGCAAGCTACCACACCCAGCTATGTTTTTTTAATCTTTATGTGTAGATGAGGTCTCACTATGTTGCCTAGGCTGTTCTCAAACTCCTGGGCTCAAGCAATCCTCCTACCTCTGCCTCCAAAAATGCTGGGGTTACAGGTGTGAGCCTCTGTGCCTGGTCTACTCCACTTTTAATTAGGCCAGTGCTTCTGGGCAATGGGTATATGGTAAGGCAAGTTAATTCATTTGCAGTGGAATGAGTTTCTTGATTAGACACAACATTGTAGGGAATGCCATGATGACAGCTAAGGCATTCCAAGTCTAGGAAGGTGGTTTTCAGGAAGCATTATAGGCAGGGACAGCAAATTTGTATCCAGAATTTGTGCCCCTTCCATTTAATCCCATCCAGTGGAATCAACCTGCCACTAGGTGGCTGGTTGGTCCACAGGGGATAGTGTGTAGAGGGGGCTCAGTTGTTAGTGTCTGCTCTTGACAGATTGGTTACTTGGTGTCAGCAGTAGCCAGATCAGCCTTGTCAAGAGGGATATTTTCTGCCTTAGTCCATTTAGTGTTATAACAGAAACTCCTGAGATTGGGCAATTTATAAAGAAAAGAAGTTTATTTGGCTCATGATTCTGGTGACTGGAAAGTTCAAGACCGGGCAAATATATCTCATTAGGTCCTCAAGCTGCTTCGCCTCATGGAGATAAGTGGAAGGGGAGTGGGCTTGTGCAAAGAGATCGCACGGCAAGAGAAGGAGCAAGAGAGAGAAACCAAGGAAACCAGACTCTTTTGTTACAACCTGCTCTGGAGGAAACTAATCCATTCCCATGGGCTTGAGAACTCACTCATCCCTGAGAGAGGGCATTAATCCATTCATGAGGGCCCACTTCCGTGACTCAAATGTCTCCCACTAGGCCCCACTGCTGCATTGGGAATTAACTTTTAATATTTTTGGGGGGTAGACAAATCACATTCAAACCTCAGCTACCATGTTGATGAACTCATGTATGACCTCTATCCATGGCACCATGACTGGCCCCTCTGTTCACAAGGCCACTGAACACTCCTGGATAGCAGGGGAACAAGGTTGACTGACATCTATGGAGTGTGTCATCTTGCCCACCTGATTACTGAGTCCTCCTGTTCAGAGAGCATCCGTATGCCATTTGATGAGCATTCCTATGCAAAAGTCTTCTCATGGCATCTACTGGGACTCCTCCCGATATCTCATCCCACTCTTCTGTGCAAATAATTTTCTGATCTTGATCCTTTAGAGCCCCTGACCAGTCAGCCAAACTTCTAGCAACTCCTCATGAGTCACTATACTTATTTATTTATTTTGCCAGTGTTTCACTCTGTCAACCAGGCTGGAGTGCAGTGGCATGATTATAGCTCATTAAAGCCTCAAACTACTGGGCTCACTCGATCTTCCTGCCTTAGCCTCCTGAGTAGCTGGTACTACAGGTGTGCACCACCACAGCTGGCTAACTTTTTAATCCTTTTTTTGTAGAGACAAGGTCTTACTATGTTGCTCAAGTTGGGCTTGAACTCCTAGTCTCAAGTAATCCTCCCATCTCTGCCTCCCAAAGTGCTGGGATTATAGGCATGAGCCATGGTGCCCGGCCTAGATCTATATTTTTTGCCAACTCTCAATCCAGACCAAGTTGCCAGTGAAATATGCCTATCAGTCTTCTGCTCCCGGGAAAGCTGTCCTTCACTATTGCCATCCAGGGTCACTCTGAATGGAGCTAAAGGGCTACAGTCGGCCACTTTCAGGTGGCACCAACTTGTCATGCAGACTCAGCTGTAAACCAGGCTCAGGCATTTTCCTCCTCAGTCCTCAGGACTTAAGAAACAGCCCAGGCGGCCTTTTGCTGGAATGAGTGAGAAGGGTCAGGGTCACCTGCTCATGAAACTTACTTGTCCCTTGTGGACCTGGCTGAGCCAGACTCTTTTATGCAATTTCCCCTGATGAGTGACTGCTACCATGGCTGTGTGGGTCAGAACACCCGATTCAGAGAAGGGCGCTCCCGCTGGGTATTTCCCTGGTGCCCCAGGGTTAGCATTCAGTCTCCAGCAGGGGGCGGTAGTGAGCAAAAGCTGTTTCTCAAAGGGGGCGTGGTCATCCGCTGGAGAGGGAGCCGACTTGTCCGCAGATCCTAGAGGTGTGCTCTGTGATCCTCCTGTCCTGGCCGGGGGCTCCATGCAGCCTCTCTGCTTACAATGGATGCTTGGTATACCTCAAATCTAGCTGGATCACAAGGTCCCATGGAAATGGGCCAGTACCGAGTACCTGGCTTGCTATGGAGACTTCTACTTGTCTGACATTGTGCACTGGCACAATGCAGTGCAGTCACACTTTGGTCTGACTCTGGTGTGTGACCCACTCCTCTCCACATCTTGCCTCCCTCGGTAGAGGCCCACCAGGCTTTGTGTTAGTGGCTTGTGGGTGAGACGCAGAGACTTGTCTTTCACAGTCACAACGATGGTCACTTGAGTTCCTGTGTCAGGAGACTCAGTCCTGTGACTTTAGTGGAGGAACGTGAGTTGGGACCTCCAGAGGGTGTACTGTCTTCATCTTCAGTCCCTGAGGCCCCCTCTTCCCCTGTGCATGTGTGACTTCATTCCTCTAGGCTCAGCCTCCGTGGATACTGGCCTATGCTCTCTCTGTCTGACCTGCAGTGTACGGCCCAGGATATGTAAGGCTAGCTCCCAGTGTTCAGAAGTAGGGCACAGGCTCTACTGGTCCCCACAATGAAAAGCAGGGTCATGTGCTGAGCCTGTGTCCTGTGCTCAGTGATGTGACAGACCTTTAACCTGCATGTTTCATAAATCCTCAAGACAACAAAACACAGTACATATGAGCCTCAGGTAACCATTACCCTGAAAGATATTTTGTATCCTTCCAAATGCCCCTGGTTGGATATGGTTGGAGCTGAATTTGGACTTAGGTAGAACTCAAAATAGTGTGTCTCCTCCTTCCTCTGTGAGCTTGTAGCAGTGCTAGGGCAGGGGTCAGAGGGGATGGCCATGCCTGGCAAGGAGGTAGGAAAGGTGTGGTCAGGAGTGGACACTGGGAAAACTCACAGGACTCCAGGTAGGAGACAGAGCAGGGACTTTGCTGCTGAGGGACAGATTAGACCTGCCCATTTCAACTCCCTGATGCTGAGCTGTCCCTACCAGCAGCGGGGGACTCCTCATCTCAGACACAGGTGGGGAGACCCTTGGGTTTTCATGAACCCTTCCTTATACCAGAACCCTTGGGCTTGGTTCCTGCCACCCCTTTCCAGAGAGTTCTGTTGAGTGAGTTTCCCTTGCTGGAATTTTTGGTTGGTTCTTGGGTTGTCCTGTCTCAGGAATTTCTGCTGTACCTGGCCTTGGGGGGTGACCAGCTACCTGTCCCAGGTCCCACATCTCCACCAATCCCTCCCCAGGTTGTGCCCCAAGGAATGGCAGTTAAAACCTAGTCCTGGTCATCAGGGATGGGCATGGAGCCTGCTGGAGTCAACTCTGAAGGCCTCTTTGCATCCTCTGGGATTCTGGTTTCATGGCCTTCTCCTCCTGGGGTGGTGTTGTGTGCAGGGGTGTGACCCTGTTCTGCTGGAGACATTCGCTTCTGTGAGGGAAGTCAGCCAGCAATGATGAGAGGGAAGGGCAGGGAGAGTCATAGAGAAATGAGGCTAGGGCCCTTGGGTTCAGGAAGCCCTGAGCACTCCACACCTGGATTCCCAGTGATGTAAGTCCATAATTATCTCTTGGCAAGGCCATTTGAGCTGTGCTTTCTAAAATCTGCAGGATCGTTCACTGGCATGGTCTACAACAGATGTCTAGAGGCACTGAAGCAGGGTACTTGGCAGTGCTGCCCCAGTCCCAAATACTGCACAGAAAAGGCCGAGAAATTCCATTGCAGAGAGGCTACCAAACTGTTGGAAATGTGAGCACAGACATGACTCTTGCACAAAAAGTGCATATTTCACAAATAAATGATGCATGAAAGGAAGTCATTTGGGGAAGAGCTCCCACTTCTAGGAATGGTGTGCTAGGATAGAGAAGTAAGCAGAAGGGTTGGATGCAGTGTTGCATGCCTGTGGTCCCAGCTTTGTGAAAGGCTAAGGCAGGACCTCGTAAGCCCAGGAGTTTGAGGCTACAGTAACTTGTGATTGCACCTGTGAATAGCCACTGACTGCACTCCAGTCTGGGCAACAGGGCAAGACTATACTTTTTAAAAAAGGAAACACTTCCAGCAAGATGATGGTGGGGCAGCTTGGTCTGTGAGACCCTCCATGAAAGATAACACACATAAAGACTCTAGCTGTCTCCCCAGGGCTGCAGTTCCCATCGTTGGCAGCCTGCTCTTCACATGGAGCTCAGCCGCGACCACCACTCAAAAGCCTCAGTGGTCTTGGCCACCACCACAGCATTGCCCCTCCCATGCCTGAGGCAATCCACGACTTCAGACCGTGAAGCCCCCACAAGCACGATCTACTGAGATCGCCACAGCTGCCACTGCCACAGCCTCATCCCGCCCCTCGCCCAGAGCCAGTCTCATGGAGCTCCTTCCATGTACTGTGAGATGGCTGCCCCCACTGCAGCTACCGTTGCCTGCCCCCTCCTATCCTGAGTGGCCTTCAACTTCCGCCAACCTGGGCCTGCATTGCTTGGCAGTCTCCAGCTGCTGTGAATAAAGATCAACTAGAGCAGCAAGATAGCACCACCTGCTGGGGATCCAAGTAACAACATCAAAATGGGAAGGACAGAAGCATTTCCCCCTTGATAAATAGAAACAGGCCAGATCTGAGTCACAGATGAGGCAGAGAATTCAGATCTGAACCACTCTCCACAGCAGGCCAGGGGCAGCTGACCCTAACTGTGAACAAATCTACCAGCTCACAAAGACAGCTAGAAATCAGAGCTGAAAGGACATTGGACTTAAAGGAAAAGTCTCAGAGTGAACTTGGTTGGTTGTGTTAATTTACTGACTTTATTCTATTCTTTTTGGTTTGTTCTTTCTTTTAATTTCACTGCAAACCCCATCTTTGTATAGAGGAATAGCACACCAATAAGGAGGTTGGTTAGTTTGTATGTTAGCATCATTGTATGCTTTAGTTTTTTTATATGGTTGATGGTTAGTTTGTAGTCACGGTTATTGTTTTTCTTTTTACTTGTTTCAGTCTTTGTGTCTTTTTTCATTTGTTAGTCAGTATGCTCATCAGTTTTCCCTGTTACTCCTCTCTGTCTCTCTACCCCCCTCGTCCCCCCACAGCATTCTCCATTTTCTTCCCTCTGTTAACCTCATTTTGCTTTCAGGGAGTAAGCCTACAACCCCACTGCATGGACAGATTCCAAGGCAGTGAGAAGTGGGTTTCAGATTATTCATACACCTGTCGTCGGACACTGGGATCTGCAGATCGATTTTGAATCACAGCACCCCCCCTTAATAAAATCTCAAAACTGCAAAAAAGACCACCCCCAACCTATGGTCCAACTCCAGAAATGAACAAAGCAAGAGGATATGCGTAAGGAAGAATAGGAACAAACAGAAGTAAAAGCAACACCTCCACCCCTGAATAACAGAATTAAAGAAGATGGGGAAAGGAAGGGAAGGAAACAGTAGGGAGGAAAAATCTGCACAAATGAAGAAAAACCAAAAGAAGAATATAGGTCTCACATAGACCCTTGGGAGGTCAGACACTGAGACAACAGACTTCAGAACACAAACAATGAAGAGTCCCCAGAATGACTGGTCACATGAAACAAACCCAGACATCGAGACATTAATAGAGAGAATAAAAAAGTTGAGGAGAGACAAGAGGAAAATAGGAAGGAGCTGACGACAGAAATAACAGCAGTAAAGAATACTGTGATGGAAATAAATAACAAACTAATAAGCATGGAAAGCAAAATTAGCCAGGCAGAAAAAAGAATCTCACAGCTTGAAGACCAAAATACAGACTAACCCAAATTGTCAAAAACATAGAAAATAAGCTTAAAAAGACAGAATAAAACCTTCAAGAGATGAATGATTACTTCAAGAGACTAAGCCTAAGAGTAATTGGCCTTCCTGAGGCAGAGAGAGAGAGACAGAGACCACAATGGAAAAAACATATCATGAAATCATTCAAGAAAACTTCCATCATCTCATCAGTGATGGAAAAATTCAAACACAAGAGATTCAGAGAACCTCTGAAAGACAACAAATGAGAAGACCAACTCCCAGACACATAATAATTCACCTAAGTAATGTAGGCATAAAAGAAAAATCCTAAAGGCAGCAAGAGAAAAAGGTCAGACTATCTACCAGGGACCAGTTAGAATAGCAGCAGATTTATCTACAGAAACCCTTCAGGCTAGGATAGCTTAGAGTCCTGTCTTCAAAGTTCTAAAAGATAAACCATTTCAACTGAGAATAACCTACCCAGCCAAGTTAGGCTTCATCTGTGAGGGAGAATTGAAATCTTTCCCAGATATCCAATCCTTAAGAACTTATGCTGCCACCAGACCACCTCTACAGGAAACACTTGAGAAAGTATTGAACACAGAAGAAAAGGAAAAAAGAACAACAACGTTCTTCACAAGAGTACAGGAAAAAGACTAAAAACACAAATGAACCAACTCCAAACCAAAAGAAAGACAACAAACAGACAGGAAAACAACAACAACTCTGTAAAAACCTTATGATAGGGATCAGCTCTCCCATTTCAATAATTAGTTTGAATGTGAACGGACTAAATGCATCACTGAAAAGAAATAGAATGGCAAAATGGATAAAATATCACCAGGCAACAATTTATTGCCTTCAAGAGACTCACCTCACTAGAAAGGACATTCACAGACTCAAAGTTAGAGGATGGGAAACAAATTTTCAGGCAAACAGAACACAAAAGAAAGGAGGAGTCATGATCTTAATCTCAGACAAAATACCCTTTAAGCTATCAAAAATTTAAAAAGATACAGAAGGCCACTACATAATGATAAAAGGTTCAATCCATCAACAAGAAATATCTATCCTAAACATATATTCACCCAACATAGGAGCCCCAATTTTGATAGCATCTTCCAGGTAAACTACAAAAAGATATTGACTCTAATACTATCATAGCTGGTGACTTTAATACACCACTCACAACCCTATACAGATCATCAGGACAAAAAATCAGCAGTGAGATCTGGAACCTCAATGTGACCTTGACCAAATGGACTTAATTGATACCTACAGAACACTTCACCCAACGACCACAGATTATACATTCTACTCATCACTGCATGGAACATACTCTAAGATCGACCACATACTTGGCCATAAATCAAGCATAAACAAATTTTAAAAGATCGAAATTTTTTCATGCACCTTGTTTGACCACAGTGGAATAAAAATAAACATTAACACTGACAAGGTTCCCCCCAAACCAACAAAGACATGGACACTAAACAGCATGATGCTAAACAACCTCTGGGTCAATAATGAAATCAAAACAGAGATTAAAAGACACTTGGAAACAAATGAAAATGAAGAAACATCTTACCAAAATCTCTGGGATACCATGAAAGCTGTAATAAGAGGGGAATTCATATCTCTACAAATGTGCATGAAGAAAATGGAAGGATCACAAATTAACAGCCTAATAAGTCACTTAAGGAAGGTGGAAAAGCAAGACCACCAACTTCAGCAGAAGAATCCAGATCACCAAAATAAAAGCCCAAATCCAGGACACAGAAGACAAAAAGATAATACACAAAAAAATCAATGAAACAAAAAGCTGATTCTTTGAAAGGACAAACCAGACTGATGGTCCTCTAGCAAGACTGACAAAGAAAAAGAGAGAAAAAGCCAAAATAAACACAATCAGAAACACAAAAGATGAAGTCACAAACGACCCTGATGAAATACAAAAGATCATTAGAGAATACTATATACACTTGTATGGAAACAAATGTGAAAATCTAAAGGAAATGGAGGACTTTCTGACATCACCCAACCTGCCTAGGTTGAAACAAGAAGCAATTGAGACCCTAAATAGACCAATAACAATCTAGGAAATTGACTATGCAATAAGAAAACTACCTACAAAGAGAAGCCCTGGACCAGATGGTTTTCCAACAGAATTGTATAAGACATTTAAGGAGGAGCTGATACCAATCCTACTGAAAGTATTCCAGGTGATTGAGAAAGATGGAACCTTCCCAAATCATTTTATGAAGCTATCATAACATTGATACCCATGCCAGGTAAAGAACCAACAAAGAAAGAGAACTACAGGCCAATATCTTTAATGAACATAGATGCCAAAATTCTAAACAAGATTCTGGCAAATAGGAATCAACAGTACATCTCAAAAATCATCCACCATTACCAAGTAGGTTTCATCCCTGGGATTCAAGGTTGGTTCAACATTTGTAGAACCATAAATGTAATTAAATACACCAACAGATGTCAAAACAAAAACCATATGATTGTTTCCTTAGATGCAGAAAAAACTTTTGATAAAATACAGCACCTATTCTTTTTTTTTTCTTCATTAATCAGTATTTTTTATTATGGTTTTGTGGGGTACAGTTAAGGGTTAGGTGTACAATGACGTTTCATTCAGGCACCCTGTAGATAAGAAGTGTTTTCCCATCCCCCGACAGATATTTGCTACTGTTAATCCCATCCCCCTCCCCCCCATAGTTTCCCAGTACCATCAGTCATTTTCTCATAGTATTGCATTGGATGTTCAAGGTCCATTATATGAGTGAGAACATGTGATATTCGGATTTTTGTTTTCGTGAGAGGTCACTCAGTATTATAGACTCTAGTTCCATCCAGGTTGCAGCGAAATTCATGATTTTGTTCTTTTTTATGCCTGCGTAGTATTCCATCGTGTATATGTACCACATTTTTTTAATCAGTCCTCTTTTGATGGGCAGCAT
>NW_007253877.1:536340-627126 GCF_000164805.1 Carlito syrichta | reverse complement strand
CAGGCTGAGACACCGAGCCTGGCTGTTGGGCATCTTTTTATGTGCTTATTAGCCACTTGTGTATCTTCTTTGGAGAAATACCTATTTAACTCTTTTGCACATTTACAAATTCAGTTGTCTTTTTACTGTTTGAGTTTTAAGAGTTATATTCTGGATACACAGCCCGTCCATGTACAACATAGACTTGAGCTGCGTGGGTCCACTTATATGTGGGATTTTTTCAACCGAATACAAATAAAATATACAGTATTTATGGGATGCAGAACCTGCATGTGCAGAGGGACAAGTTTTTGTTTACACTTCTGCAGAGCCACTTCTGGGATTCGAAGATGCACAGATTGTTGCATATGCCCCACAGACACCCAGGGATGAACATATATTATAGATGCTAGATCCCATTAGACACACAGTTTACAAATACTTTCCCCCATTATGTGGGCTATTTTCTCATTTCCTTCACACTGCCCTTTAATGCACAAATTTTAAAAGTTAAATGAAATTCCATTTATTTTTTCTTTGGATGCTTGTGTTTTTTGTGTCATATTTACGAACTTGTTGCTTAAATACAAGGTCACAAAGATTCACATCCGCATTTCCTCCTGAGGGCTCATAGTTTCAGCTTTTACATTGAGATCTTTCATCCAAGTTCATTTTTTTACATGGAGATGGAGTAAATTTCCCTCATTTGCTAAAAGACTATTATTTCTCCCACTGGTCTTGACAGCATTGTAAAAAAAAAAATCAGCTGAGTAGATGTATGGGTTTATTTCTGTTCTCTAAACTTTATTCCATTGAATTATATCTATTCCTATGCCAATACCACACTGTTTGGATTTTGTAATGTTTTAATAAGTTTTTAAATGGTAAAGTTTCAAGTTTGTATTGGCTGTTTACAGTCCTCTACATATGAATTTTAGTATCAGCTTTTCCATGTTTTTAAAGGCAGATGGAATTTTGCATTGAATCTGTAGCTCAATTTGAGTATTGCTGTCTATTCCAGTATTGTCTTCCAATCCATTAACACAGGCTGTCTTTCCATTTATGTAGACAACTTTAATTTCTTTAAGTAGCATTTTGTACTTTTCAGTGGATGAGTATTTAACTTCCATAGCTAAATTTATTAAGCATTTTATTCTTTTTTGTGTTACTGTAAATGGAATTTTCTTAATGATCAGATTGTTCATTGCTAGTTTACATAACAAATATCTACATAGTAATCATGTATCCTACGAAGTTGCTAAACTTGTGTATTTTACTAGTTTTAAGTTTGTAAAAATATTCTTTAGGAGTATGTGTGTGTGTGTGTGTGTGAGAGAGAGAGAGAGAAAGGGAAGGAGAGAGGGAGGGAGGGAGAGGCAGAGGGAGAGGGAGAGAATGTCATCTGCAATTTGACAATTTTTCTTTACTTTATCTAAATGCCTTTATTTATTTATCTAATTGTTCTGGCTATAACATCAAATTCGGTGGGAGACAGAAGTGGTGAGTGGACATCCTTATCTTGTTCATGACCTCAGGGGAAAAGCTTTCAGTTTTTCACCACTAAGTATAAATGTTGGCTGTGGGTTTCTTCACAGATTTCTCTTATCAGTTTGAGGAAGTTCTCTTTTATTCCTAGTTTGATTTTTTTTTATTACAAAAGGGTGTGGATTTTATCAAATACTTTTTCTGCAAATTATTAAAGCAATTATGTATTTTGCTTTCCTTTTTATTCTATTAGGACCATGTAGTACATTGATTGTTTCCATATATTAAATTGACCTGCATTTCTGGGACATTCAATGTTTTCCATATATTCAGTTGACCTACATTCCTGGGATAAATCAGACATTCGTAGGGATATTGCCTGTAATGTTCTTGTAATGTCTTTTCTGCCTTTGTCATACCAATAACAATCACTAAGCTCATAGAATAAATAAATTAAGATGGGTTCCCTCCTCTTCTACTTTTTGGAAAAATTTGGTAAGAAGTAACGTTAATTCTCTCTGAATGTGTAGTAGAGTTCACCAGATAAGTCATCTGGTCCTGGGATTTTTGGTTTGGAAGTTTTTTAAAATTCCTGACTCAATCTAAGTGCCATAAACCTATTCAGATTTTCTATTTCTTCTTGAGTTGGTGGTGATACTTTGTGTTTTACTGGTTATTAGTCCATTTTACCTAGATTCTTTGTTTGCACACAACTATTAATAGAATTCTTTTTTTATCCTTTTCTGTTAAGTTCAGTAGGAATGTCCTTCTTTCGTACCTTATTTTAGTAATTAAAGTCTTTTCTTTTTTTCTTGGTAGGTCAGTTGAAGATTAATCAATGTTTTATCTTTTCAAAGAACTTCAGGCTTTGTTAATTTTCTCTATCATTTTTCTATTATTTTATTTGTCCCTGTAGTAATATTTATTATTTTTTTCCTTCCTCTTGCATTAGGCTTAGTTTGCACTTCTTTAGTTGTTTAAGGTATCGGTTTTATTTATTTATTTCTTCCTCTTTAATGTAGGCTACACATTTCCCTGAGTACTGCTTATGCTGCATCTCATAAGATTTGGTATGTTGTTTCATTACAAACTCAAAGTATTTTCGAATTTCCTTTGTGATTTCTTCTCACTGGTTAAGAGAATTGTTTAATTTCCACAAGCATGCATTTTCAAACTTTCCCCTTGTTATTAATTTCAACCTATGTCATTGTGGTTGAAAAACACACTTCGGATGAGCTCAGACTTTTAAAATTTATTGAAACTTGCATTGTGGTCTAAGATATGGTCTATCTTGGAGAGGGCTGCATGTGCACTTTTGAGGAATGTGTCTTGTGTCATGAGGTGGAGTATTTGTTCCATAGATGTGTTAGATCGACCTAGTTATAGTATCTTCTGAATGTTCTATTTCCTTGCCATCCTTTCTTTTGTTGATTCAAGTTTTTGTCTAGTGTCCTTTCATTTCTGGCCTAGGACTCACTTAGGGCAGGTCTGCTAACAATGAATTCCAAGCTTTTGTTCATCTGAGAATGTCTTAATCTCCCCTATATATTCACAGTGTTGCTGAGTATAGAACTGAATACAGAATTATATGCCTCCCCCCACAGCACTTTAAATATGCCATCCAATGCATTTTGGCTTCTATATTTCTGTAGATAAATTAGATGCTAATTTCATGAAGGGTCGCTCAGACTTAGCTACTTTCTTGTTGTTTTCTTTTTTTGTTGTTTTGAGTCGGAGTCTCACTCTGTCACCCAGACTGGAGTGCAGTGGCCGCTCCCGGCCACCACAGCCTCAACCTGCTGGGCTCCGGTGATCCTTCCACCTCAGCCTTCCAAGTAGCTAGAACTACGGGCACACGCTACCATGCCCGGCTAATTTTTGATTTATTGTAGAGATGAGGTCTCGTCAAGTTGCCCAGTCAGGTCTTGAACTCACGGGCTCAGGCAATCCACTCACCTCAGCCTCCCGAAACAGGATTACAGGCTGAGCCACCAAGTCCGGCTTTTCTTGCTGTTTTCAAGATTCCCTCTTAGTTTTTGGCTTATGAAGGTTTAACGGTGATGCGTCTGTGTGTGGATGCTTTTGTTTATCCTGCTTCGGAGCTCAGTGAGATTCTTGAATGTAATGTTCTACCTCAAGTCTCCAGGTTCCTGATAATGTTTCTTCAAATATCATTTCAGTCCCTTTCTTTTTTGACACTTCTATTTTCTGTATATTGTTGATGTTGTCCCCACATGTCTCTGAGAATCTGTTCATTTTATTCCATTCTTTTTTTTTCTTTTCCTCAGACTGGATCATCTCCACCTACCTTTAAGTTTTCTGATTCTTCTGTCTGCTCAAAACTGTTTTGAGCTTCAACAGTGCGTTTTTTTATTTCAGGCATTATAATTTTCATGTCCAAAGAAGTTTCTTTTTATAATTCCTGTAACTTTGTAACTTTTAAAATTATCTATAGTTTTATATTAACTTCCTTTTTATGCTTTTTATCTGTTTATTGATATTCTCTATTTGGTGAGACATTCTTCTCACACTTTTCTTTTAGTTCTTCAGTTCAGTTTCCTTAAATCCTTGAACATGTTTAAGTAGCTAAAATCCTTGTCTACTAAGTTTAATATCTGGGCTTCCTCAGGGACAGTTCCTATCAACTTCTCCATTCTGTATATCAAGCATACTTTGAATGCCGTGCCATTTTTAATGGATATTTAAAATATTATACTCAAAATGGATACTTAAAGTATTATAATGTGTTGGTTTTGGAAGTCAGACTCTCTCATCCTAGCCTCACTTTGCTGTTAGTTATGATCGCCTTTTAATGACTTTTATGAACTCATTCTGTGAAATCTCTTTTTGTCCTATGTGACCACTTACGTGTCTGATCTGTTAACTTGTCAGATAATGACTGGACAGAGATTTCCTTAAATGCCTAGAACCCCAAACTGTTCAGTCTTTGCTGCGCGTGTTGGGACGCATCTTCAGTGTCCAGGCAGCAGCTTCTTAACTTTTCTTCTCCCATCACTTCCTGCTTGCACAGTGCCTCAAGGTCAGACAAAGGTGAGGGCTTAGGGTCTCTAGACTTTCTGAACATGCACACAGTCCTCAACATGCTCATGGCCTCCTGGAGGCCCAGAGATATGCCAGCATTTTTCAAAGTCCTTATGAACATCTCATTCCCAACCTTTCTTCCAAAATCTTTTGGTTCATTTACTGTTTGCCCTAACTGGTTCCAAGTCAGGCACAATAAAGACAAGCTTTTTGAATGAATCTTCCTGGGAGCTACTAGAGAGACCAAATAAGGACAAACTGCAAATAAGGTCCATTCTGCAGTTTCCAGGACCAAGAATATGGGATGCTCTTTTCAAGGCTAGCGCTGACTGTGGGAGAGAGGTATGAACTAACACAAGTTAAAGCACCAAGCTTGTTGTTCTTACTAGAACTTGGCCTTAAAAAAAAAAAAATAGCCCAGGTTGCTATAGGCTTTCAACTAGTTTCCAGCGTTCAGAAAAAGTCTGTTTTGGATATTTTTTGAAGGCCAGTTTTATTGTTGCCTTAGGAAGGGCAAGAATTCCTTAAAACACCTTTTTTTTTTTCAGATATTACCATGCTATTAAATGATCTCATATCTTAAGCAAATACCTAGCTAATACACCACAGTCATTATGATAAACTCAGAATGAAAAATGTACAGCTGTGGTTTGAAACTCTCTGTCTTCTGTGTTCTCGATCTCTTCAACTTCAAGCACATACATCTGGCTAAGTTATAAAGGATGATGTTAGTTCATTTCTCCTCACACCAACATGCACAGGCAAGCTACCCAACTGTATTGTTTACTAATATGGCCTGTGACTACCTCTGTGCAAAACAGCTAATTTCTCAATGACAGACACATGATTTGGTAATATTTTAAAACTCTGGTGCTTATTAGAGATTAACCCCTAGTAGGTACTTAATAAATGTGTTTATAAGACTAATGAAAAAAGTAGCTGTCATATATTGAGTTCTAACTTTGGCCCAGGCTTGTGCTAAGCAAATTTTCACACTATTTTTTAAAATTGTGAAATATACGAACAAGAGTTCATGTAACATATATGAAAAATGTAAAGACTATTTAAACAAATGAAATAATGCTCACATACCAACCACCCAGTGGAAGAATAAAGCATAATCAGCAACTTAGATGTATCTTGCATTCCCCTCTCCATAAATAATCCTGAATTATGGATAATTTCCTATTTTCCTTACACTTTTATCATATGTGCATCCATGAATAATGTGTAATTTTTGTACTTCATTAAAAATTGTTTGAATGGAATTATATTCTCTTATCCTTGTTTTTTCTCAACATTATTTATTCTAAGTCATTCACTTCCCACTACTAAAGAATATTCCATTGTATGGATATATCTAAAGACATTTGATCTAATATTAGTCTGGATGAAATAGGCTATGTTGAGGTAATAAACAACCCATAAGGGAAGGATGAAAAGAGAAGTTTCCAGGATCAAGCCCTAGAGTACACCAACCTTTAGAAGCCATGTGGAAGGGAAAGATCCAGGGAAAGAGGCCAGAAAGAGGCTTGACCAGTGAAGCAGAGGAACATTAGGAGACAGTGGTACCAAGGAAGCCTGGAAAGGACAGTATTTCAAGCAGAAGTACGTGTAGTCCACCAGATCAGGCCACACACCGCGCTGATGAAGATCTCAACAAGGTTGGTTTTAGTGCAGGGGTGAAAGGCTGAGGCCAGATGGGACACCTCAAAGACAGAATGGGAAACAAGGCAGCAGGGACAGCATGTGTAAATGACTACGAATGGAAGAAGGAATGGAGCAGTTAGAGGGGGAGAGTTCATAAAAGTATTAGGAACCCTACTGCGTTGTGTATGCTGTGGAGAATAATCCCACAGAGAGGCCAGCTGTTGATGAAGCAAGAGGAAGGGACAGCCGGAGAGAAAAGGCTCGAAAAAGTGAGAGACACCTGGGCTCGGTGGCTCAGCCTGTAATCCCGCGCCTTTGGGAGGCTGAGGTGAGTGGATTGCCTGAGCCCGTGGGTTCGAGACCCACCTGGGTAGCGAGACCTCATCTCCACAATAAATCAAAAAATCAGCTGGGTGTGGTAGCGCATGCCTGTAATTCCGGCTACTCGGAAGGCTGAGGCGGAAGGATCGCCGGAGCCCAGCAGGTCGAGGCTGTGGTGGCCGGGAACGGCCACTGCACTCCAGTCTGGGCGAAAGAGTGAGTCACCGACTCAAAAAAAAAAAAAAAGTGAGAGACCGGGAGCCAGGGCGCACAAAAGGGAACAGCCTGCCTGCCATAGGAAGAGGGACATAGCCAAGGCAAAGGAAGAAGAGATGGAGAAGATGGGTGTGATGCTGGAGGGGAGAAGCTGAGGAAGATTAACCCAACAGCCTCTATTCTCCGTGAATCGTGAAGACATTAACTGAAAGGGGTGTGAAAAGTCCTCTTCAAAGTGGGAAGTCAAATTGGCCAAAGAAACAGAAAAAAGCTACAAAGTAACACTGAGTTCCTGTTTTAGTTCATCTGGGCTACAACAAAACGCCATACACTGGGTGGTAGCTCACAGACAACAGATTTCCCTCACTGTTCTGGAGAGAGAAGCCCAAAATCAAGCACTGGAAGGCTTGGAGTCTGGTGAGGGCTTGCTTCTCACCATAACCTCACATGGTGGAGGGGTGCAGGGTCTCCTGAGCCTTTTTAATTGAGAGAACCGTAATAGAGTATACCATAAACTTAGGTTAAAAGCATGCTATAACCCAATAAATATGTAATCGGCTTGTGGACAATAGCACAGCCATTTTAGTTTTCTGCTTTAAAACATAACCTGTAGCTGTTTAAAGTTTCAGTTATGGGAAAAACTGCAAAGCTCCAGTTCAAGCTTCAACCCCTTCCCTTGACCCACTTTCCCTTTAGCAACAACCAATCAGGTGCCAGGGGAAAATCACCTAAAGTTTCCAAATGTCTCTGCAACTTCCCCAGCTAGTGGGCCAAGGTCAGCCGGAGTCAAGCTAGCCAATCCTCCATGATTAAGCTGACCACCAGAGGTTACCACCCAATTAAATGGTAACAAGACTGGAAAGTCCCCCCAAACTCCTCCTTCCTCTGTGTAAAAACATAAAAGGTGTCTGCTTAAGGAAGTCAGGGTCTCTGGGTGTACTCCGCTGCGTCAGTTGTCGACAGAGGTCCAGGCTCGAGCTTGCAAATAAAGACCCTCTTGAACTTTCATCGGAATTGGCTCTTGGTGGTCTCTCAGATTAAACATTCGGCCACTACATAATAAGGGCATTAATCTCATCCGTAAGGGCTCCACCCTGACAACCTCCTCACCTCCCCAAAGCCCCACACCTAAAGCCTGCACATTGGGAGTTGGGATCTTAACACATGAATCTGGGGGAAACTTAAGCATTCAGCCCACAGCAGTGCCTATTTGAAGACAGTGCTCACAAACTAAAAGTCAACTAGTCCATTTGTACGATTTTCTCAGGTACAGACATAGAGAAAGAAATGAAAAAGTTCAGGCAGAGAAGAGTTTTGCCAAGCAAGTAACTTCTCTCTGAAACAAAGTTATACCTGAGCCAGAGCAAAATAGTTCAAAATGCACACCATGAAGTATGTAGCAAATCTAAGAGTCATGCTAACGGATTACTACTCACAGGGTTGCGTTCCAACTCAGTTCTCAGGATCATACGCCATATTCTGCCTGCTAGCCTTTCACTGGTTCTCTCAGTTTTGCTTCTGTTGTGCTTCCTTTTCTATGAGTGCCTTTTCTAAAAACACATTTATGAGACACGTAAAAATACCTCAATGATTGCTGCTCTAGAAATATTTTAATATTTTATTTGTAAAAACCACACAAAAAAGCAAAATATACATTCCCACCCCAAACAAATAAGTTCACTGATGGCAGGGTGTCAACCTTTTTTCACAGTAGAAACAAATTATTTAAAAATTGAGTTCTTGATTTACATTATCTTTATTTTTTATCTTTTATATATTACACATACTCATTGAACAGAAAAGATTAAAAATACTGATTCATACCAAAATGAAAATATATAATCACTCATACTCCAAAAAGAGTCATACTAGTTA
Source organism: Carlito syrichta (assembly GCF_000164805.1). Lineage (NCBI taxonomy): Eukaryota > Metazoa > Chordata > Mammalia > Primates > Tarsiidae > Carlito > Carlito syrichta. Next base: position 618,558 of record NW_007253877.1, on the reverse strand, counting down.
TGAATGATTACAAATATCAGATAGATGAACAGAACATGTCTGTAAATATCAATTTGTCATACATTACACAGTATACTGCTCTACCATGAATATCATTACTTTTCAAAACATTTTGAAACAATTATTTCCTTGTGTTTCAGTTTTCCCCTTTTACAGATTTGCCAGTTTTTTTGTTTTTCTTTTGACTGGACTTGCCCCGATGCCCTAACAACAAAGTAAGGCTAAACCAAGCACAGCGAGACTCATTTCCTAAAACCACAGCGATCTGAACCTTCCCCACAGCAAGGGCCACCACAGAGCAGGCCAGCAGCTGACTGGCAACACCTCCCGGCAGCGCTTCCCCTAGCGCTCCAACAAATCCTCGCTTCTTTGGGCTGAACACCAGAGAAAACCTGCAGCCGATGGACTGAGAGGCCCTAGGGTCCAACTTCAGACTGAGGCTCAGTTCTGGACACCTTGCCCCTGACACTCACTGGAAATGGGGAACATCCCCCCTGAGGTCCTCCCGGGGTGCCCCCAGAGTGGAGGTCATCCTATTAAATGACTGCCCTCTCCCCCTCTTTTTCCTTTTTTTGCTGAGGGCACGTTTAAAAATTGCATAAAAATGTGTGAAGTCAGTTCTATATTCAGTGCTAAAGGAGACCAGGAAGGTGACTCATTGCCACACACACCAGTACCACCGCCCACGGTTATTTTTCTTTCTTCCAACAACTCTCGAAGGGCAGTTTTGCTGTGGGCAGAGACACAAGCTGCATTCAGAAAGGCTACAGAGCACACCTATTCCCGTGAACAAGACGGCAATGAATCTTTAGGTAAAAAGACATTTACTGGGTCACAACCTCATGCGAACGCTTAAGCTTAGACAAGTTTTTTATATGCTGTTATTTTAGAATGAGTCTTGCAAAAATACTGCCCCCGCCCCACCATTCCTAATACTTTTTGCTTCTGGAAGAGGAGGAACTGCAGAGCCAGAGAGGCAAGCAGCAAAGAGCAGAGCACCTCACGAAATACGTGGGGCCGATGGGAACACCAGGACTCCGGTCCGCATGCCATGGACTTGCCCGCTGTCATTACTGAAAGAAATCATTGGGACCTACAATCTCAAGATGCAAGGGAAACTGCAACTATCACGTTTTAAAGCTCAGAGTAAGAGACCAAAAACAAAAATAACGTTCAGTGTCTGAGGGAGGTCACACTCTGCCAACACCATCAAACAAGACCGTCAGGAGAGAAGTGTCTGCACTTGCTGCGGCGAGCGGTGGAGAATGCTCTTGGGATCTCTGTACTCGCTAGTTGGGTCCATCACAGCTGCATACACTTCCCCATAGGCTCTGCAAACCAGTTCTGTAGACTGTTTCACAATCTGCTCTCTATTGACAGACAAAGGAAATGGGAATGTGTCATCTCATCTCAAAACAGGTATTTACCAAGAATTGTAAGAAAGCTTCATGCTTGAGTCAATGCATTTCGTTTTCATTATCATCACACATACACTATTTGAAAATACGGTACAATTATAAAAGTTACTTATCTTGATTTAAGGGTAAAACATTTTTATATTTATTAATTTCTTCTTCATCATTATGTAGGTTCTAGAAAGCAGAGACTGTTTTGTTCACTGTTGTATCCATGATGCTAAAACAATGCCTGATATCTAAGCAAGAGACAGAAACCGACTTACTGTCAACTTACTGAGTTTACAAAAGTGAATGATCATATACCAACCTTAAAGTAAGATGCTCGTTATTATTCAAATTTGTCAACATTTTGTCTCCCAGAAAACTTACGGCGAGCTGCTCCTTCATCTGTTCGCGCTGCTCCTACCCACACTAACACCCACAGGTGGGTTTTTCTTCATCTCTGCATCACCATGCTAAAATGTGACCTCTGCTCACAACAAATTGCAGCTTTCTCACAGATGCACATTTCTACAGACAGACATTTCTACCCAACAGATACACACTTGCAAATGTTTTAAGACTCATCCAGCTTAAGAAAAACAGTAGTGAGTTCATTAAATCAGCACCAACTCGCCCATGTTTTTGTGACATTAATTTCCCATCGCACTCGGCTACCCGTACTGTTCATGCATCACCACACCTAGCCATGACAACACTGGCACCCGTTTTCCAATTTTTACAAGAACGCAACTGAAAAGCATCCTTCCAGCTTTGCCCCTAATCTTCTTTTCTTGCCATGTTTCCTGCTCCTGTTACTGGCATAACCATGTCCCGCTGGTTTAATTCAGGTTCTGGTGACACCTTGTCCGGTTGCCCCTTTCCGTCCCCTCCACGCTCAGCCCACCCTGGACACTGCTGCCACTGTCTGAAGCACAGCTCCACGCCTCTTCTCTGTCTGGCCTTCAGGGAGCTTCGCGGCATCGCTTTGGCCCCAGGCGAGCTGGGTTCCTTGCCCTCAAACACTTTCTGGATCACTGCTCCGCTTCCACAGTCCAGTGCACTCCTGTTCTCTCCACCTGGTCTTGTTGACCTCAGTTGCTTTGCTCACACTTCTCCATCTACCCAGAACAACTCATTCACCACTTGCAAATGTCCTTAATGTTTGGCAAAAATGTGCGCTCTTATCCATGAAGTCTTTTTGACCTTCAGAGTTAGAAATAATTCCCTTCTTTTTGGAATGCCCATGGAACTTTTCTGTTCCTCTCTTAGGGCGTTTATCACTCCTACCTCACAAGAAAGTGTCCACATACTGTGTAAACCCTCTGAGCAGAGTGAGGGTCCACCTATACTACTTCTCTGCTGGAAGGGATGATGGCAGAAACTGGTTTAGAAAACCACTTAACTAAATGAGGTTTTGAGATACTTTTTGATTTACTGATTGATGATCTTTCTGTAACGGAGCTAACCAAAACGATGCAATTTTTTTTCATAAATGAAATAGCTAAAATGCTACAACTGATATTTTAAACCTTTGTTAGAGCTTGGGCAACATAGCAAGACTTCATCTCTACAAAAAAATACCAAGAAGAAAAACAGCCAGGCATGGAGGTGCATGCCTGTAGTACCAGCTACTCAGGAAGCTGAGGCAGGAGGATCACTTGAGCCCAGGAGTTCAAGGTTGTAGTAAACTATGGTCATGCCACTGCACTTCAGCCTGGGCAACAGAGAGAGACCCTGTCTTTAAAAAAAAATCAAGAATAAAAAACTTTGTTAGCTATGACATACATTTGATTTGATATCTATTTGTAGTAAGTCAGATAACAGATTTTACAAATCATGTTTTTAATTCTTTCATCAAAGCAATAAGAAAGATTTTTGGGGATGTATAAAGTATTCATTACTCATTCCTCATACACTAAAATCTATACTCAGACTGAATACAACATATGGCTGACAACACATAAGGAATCAAGGCTATTCCTTCTCACAAGTTTAATATCAGAACAAGGTGCAATAATAAATACCAGACATCATTTTTAAAAATTCAGAGTAACTGGTAAATGTAGAATTACTGAAGCGTCTAAAGGCATGAATTTTAAATTTTATTTTCAGATATTAATGACAAAATAATTAAATTTAGTTATGACTCAGGACACATTTCTGTTTCTGAGCTAAATTGGCTTGCAAATGTCTGTAACTCACAGTGCAGGTGAAAAACCAAATTAAGTCAGTAATAGAGAAAAATAAAAGAATACTGCTAAAACACAGATGATTAAATGAAATCAAGCAAGAGTTTTAAATCTATTTTATAAGCTATGGTGGCACAGGACTTCTTTGTCTGCTCTTCAGTTTAAGAAGCTACCAAGACAGGGAGGAGATTAAAAAAAGAACACGTGCATGCAGGGGAAGACAGAGGTTTGCAAAGCTGATGGAGAAAAAAGGCTTCATGCAGCATGAAGAACAGGACAAGAGGAAAAGGAACTGACCCATCAGTCAGCTGCTGAAGCCAACAAGAGTAAAATCAAAGGAGGGGGTCTAGTGAGTCCAGCCAAATCCAAACTGCCAAGAGCAGGAACTCTGGTGACAGTGGGACTTCACGTTTCTGGACAAATATTCACATATCACTTCCAGAGCCAGGTCCAGGTCCAGACACTCAGGCTCATTAAATATTTTCCAACGAATTCTACATGGTACAGAAAAGACAAAACGGTATTGTGGAGGAAACGCCTATCAGAAGAGCCAGACTCCGCAGAAGCCCAGCCACTTCCTGTTGCTGCCCTGGACATGCAACTGAACCCCTCCAGCACTATTTTCTCCACTGTCCAACCAGGTATTGAACAGGATCATCTTTACAGGACTTTCAGCTTTTAAACTGCACTGTTTTTTGAGAGCCAAGAGCACTCTCATGAGCCGATGTTTATTAAACTCTCTTTCCATCTACTTACTAATATACATACCAGTGGGGACTCCCCCAAAAACCGTAATTTGTTTATAAAAAATGTGTATTTATTCTTACATGTTTAAATGCCAATCACCTTCAAAGGACTCTCCGTTTGATGCAATATACCCACAGATATGCTTTTTCCACTGCTCAAAACAGTTTTTGAACTCATCAATTTTGATGCCTTTTAGTGTTTCTGCCATTTTTTTGTTTCACCTCCTTCACATCAGCAAAATGTTTCTCTTTGAGGACTTTCTCCATGCAGGAGGAAAAAAAAGTTGCTTGGGGTGAGATTAGGCAAACACAAGGGTCACGCTGTTTGGGGTCAAAAACTGCTCAGTGCAATGTGGGCAGGTGTGCCTATAAATCACCCATCATGAGATGGACAATCTGCCAAAAAAAATCCACTGAAGCCACATGCAGCCTCTCCCAACAACGCTAGCTGTACACTGATGTCAATGGGCGCCCAGAACACTTACCTAGAGGGGGTAAGCCTGTACTACAGAGGACCTGTCCTCCAAAAAGATAATTCCAGTTTTTTTGGAGTCCCCCTTGTATATCACATATACAGACACACACACATTATTATTTTGAGGAATTGGGTTCCCTAAATCATGATTTATAAAAGTATATTGGTTATTTGTACATAAATGGATGTTTGCACAGTGCCAAAAGTTTTTTTCTCTTGCCATTTTACCATGCTTTTTATTTATGGGAATAATTACTTCAAGAATTCCTCCTTTACCTTAAAAAGTATCCGCCTATCAGTCTATCTATATCATCTGCCTGCCTGTCTCGTGTCTCAGCCCAAATTATTCACTAGTCCCTAATATCACGTATGAAATGCAGAGTCTCAAGTAACGATTAATCCCAGTGACAAATAATCAATGTCCAAAATGCAAGTTTCATTCCAAAGTGACCCACACATCATCTGAGTCCAATCTCTGCTTCTGAAAGCGGGATCTCCTTATCCACTGGACACCACCCCCACGGACAAGCAGTAAAAAGCAACCTATATGCTTGGCAGTGTATGCTGTGCACTGGTTCTAGCAAGGGCATCAAACACAGATTTTACTTACATAGTATATTCTGATCAGTCACAGTCAAGCCCATAGCTGATGGAGAGAACTTTTAGAATCATTTCTGTTGTTCTGCTGTTTGTAAGACCAAGGGATAGGCAAAAAGGCCAAATGAAAGGGGAAAAACTTTTTATTTGAACATAAGCTATGATCATCTATTAAGTCAGACCATTAACTTTCTGGTCTCTTTGCTACCATTTTATCTTCATAGGTATTAATTTATTTATTAAGTGGTCCTCGCTGGCCTTTGAACAGCTTAGTAATCCTCCCAGTACAATTTTTAGAAAATCAAAAATATGTCTCTCATGCAAATAAAGAATAAGCACAGGTCAAATATGTAACAATTCACTAATGAAGAAACTACTAAGAAGGTAAAGTTAGTTCATATAACATTTTGAGGAACAGGTCGTTTATGGGCATTTGAGAAGGAAAGTAAAAGAACATAAATTAGGGCCAGGTACAGTGGTTCACTTACAATCCCAGTACTTTGGGTGGCTGAGGCTGGGGGACTGCTTGAGCCCAGGAGTCAGAGACCAGCCTGGACAACATAGTTAGACTCTATCCCTACGCAAAAATTAAAAAATTGGCTGGGTGTGGTGGCTTGTGCCTGTAGTCCCAGCTACTCCAGAGACTGAGGTAGAAGGATTGTCTGAGCCCAGGAGGTCGAGGCTGTAGTAAGCTCTGATTACGCCACTGCACTCCAGTCAGGGCAACACAGTGAGACCTCAACTCAAAACAAAGTAATGTAAGTTGGGCTTTAAATGGGTTAAAATGCTCTGGAACAAGAAAACCCCCAGCATTTGGGGCTTCCAACACTCAGAATCCACAAATCAGAGTTGGAACCTGTAGGCAATGATAAACTAGACTGAAGCCAAGGACATTCTCTAAAAAGCCCATCCCATGGGCTTGTTAACAACAATGCTTCAGTGTGACCCTGAAAGGATGCACTGCTCTTTCAGAACTCTCTCAGAACTCATTTGCTTATTTCCAAGTTTTGAAAAGCCTTTCTTACCGTTTCGTACATTTAGAGGGGAGCTTGCTGCACCAGTGTACTACCATACCAGGTATAATAATCAGGTAGTTAACTTACTGTTAGGAAAAACGAAAAGATAATTGACGAAGGAGAAGATTGGCTTGTTGTATGGTTTCATGGAAGGCCATGCTGTTCAGTTACTTCTGCATCAAAACCATACATTGAGAAATTCAATTTTCCTGGTTACAAATGTCACAGTTCCATAACAATCTAGTACTGTAAGCTTAGAAAATCTTAAGACTGATACACAACCAAAGGGAGATGTTATTCTCATTTTAAAATATGTTCAAAGGAATTGATTATATTTTAAATAATTATCTAAAATAGTGAACTGGTATAAGAAATGAACTACTTACTTCCAAAATCAGTGAGCTTGTCATTAATCAGTACTTTAGGATTTTGGTTGCCATAACAACATGATACAATTTTCATCATTACCATAAACCGAGCATTTCTAAAAATAGCTTATCTCAACATCAGGTTCTGTGATCACTGAAACTGAGCTCTATTTTAGCACCACAGTTAAGATGGCAATCAAATGTGACACTGGAGAAAAGAAGGTGTTAACAGTTCAAGCCTTAAAAATCAAGAAGTGAAGAGGACAATATCCTTATGAATAATAGATTGGTTAAGATTCTGGTTTCTCTTTTTCACAATATAAACATCAAAAATGTCACAGCGGGTGAAGTCGATTTTTCACCCCAGGTTAGCTTTCTGTCTCTATGTGAAACAAAAGCGTATCTTTTATAAGACCAAGGCATACATCTTACATAAGTGTTATCCATGACATATGCCAAACATCTTTTAGCATCCTTTAAAAACAATAATTACAAAATAGAAAGGGCTTATAAAAAATACTGCATAGGCTGGCGTTGAGGAGACAGACTCCAAAACCAGAAATACTAGGTTCCAATAATGGCACCGCAGCTTACTAATTGTTTGAGCCTGACCACTTAATCTTTCTAACCAATATATTGTTCTGTAAAACAGATCCTAATTCATACAACTCACTGAGAGGACTAGTTTTTTTTTTAAGAGATGGGGTCTTGCTATGTTGCCTAGGCTGGTCTTGAACTCCTAACCTCAAGCAATCCTCTCACCTCAACCTCCCCCAAAGTGCTAGGACTGCAGGCATGAGCCACCACTCCCAGCCAGGATTACATGAAGTAATCCATTAAAGGGTCACTCTGGTGGAGGTGTTCAGTTTAGGCCATGGGGCCTGAGGTGGACGGTGGTGGAGAGGGAAAGAGTAAAAACACAGAACAGTTCAGGGGTTAATGTGCTACTTCGGGGACAGGTGATGCCACCTTGGACCAGAGTATTAACTGTGGAGACATTCGAAAGTGATGAGTCCGCCTCACATTTCTTCTTTCTAGATACTCCATAAAAGGGTTCCATAGGACATTCGATGGTAGTTATTTACAGATTGACCTGTTCCACTGGTGAACTTTCCAGTATACGAACAGACTGCGCCTATTTATTCCGAGCTTTTAGAATTTTCAATAAAATTTTCATAAGTTTGTCATAGAATTTTCCACATATATCATTGGGTTACTCCTAGGAAACAATCTTGTGGCTATAACAATAAAGGCTTTTACTTTTAATTACATGTTCTCATTAGATATTGCTGGTATCTAAAAGTGGTACTTTTTTGGGGGAAAAACATAGTTTTTCTTAAAAGTAAATTCGAAAGAGAGAGAGAGAGAGAGGAGATTCGTCTCCCCAAGGTAGGGGAGGGGGCCGAGGTGAGGAAACATAGAGACCATGGCCCAAGGAGCCACATGGCCATCATGGCTTAGCAAAGCAATGGCTGCCCGAGGCTGAACGCTTTTAAACATTCCCCTCGATGGGGGCAGTTCGTTAAGGTGGCTGGGCAGTGGTCTGCTTCATGCCATCACAGAGGGGACAGGGAAATGCAGGTTCTGACGTTAGGTGATAGACAGCAGGCAGGCGGGCGGGCCAGTCACGTGACTGCTGCCATGGTGAATGGGTCTGCACCATTAATGTCATGAAATGCGGACTAGGGTAACTTGTTCACAAACAAGTTCGGAGGAGGTTGTAAAGCAGTTATCAACAGCTGCCTCTGAGAAACTGGTTCTGTCCCTGGTTGGTGATTAGAGGGTAAGTTAACCGAACTGCTAGAAAACTATGACAACTAGGATGCTCAAATATGACAAATTTGACAAATGGCTGCTCGCTGGGTATATTAACTCCATGTCATGTTCTTTCATTTTCCCCTTGTTGTTTTAAAATATTCTTATTTGTAACTGTGCACAGGGACAAAGGTCAGGCTTCTGTAACTGCTTCCTGACGGATAGTGGTGTAGAGATGTCCCTACCTGTCTAGAGTGTAAGGAGGGGATGAGAGGACAGAAGCCCAATGGAGTTGCTAAGTATCTTTTGCACCTACATACAAAGTACTGTGCACAAGCGTCTACTATCAGAATTACTACTTCTATAATAAAGGCCATTATAGCCACTGTTAACAACATATGAAGGTTCTGATGTCTAGTAAAATACATTTACAAATAGTTACCCCAGGGGGCTCGACACCCACCACAGGAATCCAGGCAGTTCCCACTGTTGTTCCAGTGAATTCCTAAGTCCACACATATCTGTCCCCACAGCTTGTGGGACTCATTTTCGTATGTTAGTTTCGAATCTAGCCAAGTAACAATTCTATTTTAGTTTTATTCGTTTATTGCTTATTTATTTTGTTTCTGGTACTGAAACCTAAAATTAAGTTTTATTACGTATTTTCAGTAATTATGACACATTATATTGGTTAGAAACTCCAAGGTAAGTAGCAGTAAATATGCAAGTATACATATCTTATTCTGAAAATGTGATTACACACACTAATGTTTCATCATAAAGTGTGATGCCAGCTGTAGATTTTCAATGTTCCAACGTGGTTTCATGGTTCTCTCCTGTAACTGGTTTATGTGGCAAGTTCAAGATTTTTCTTTGTATTCTTTGGCCATGGTGTTTCCTCTCTTAATTTAGTGGTATGTTTGATTTTTCTTAAAGGATTTGTAAAATCTTACAGGTTTTACTCTAAGATCTTCCCTTTGATCTTTTAATGATTGTCACCTTGAATTCAATTTTGTCTATTAATATTGCAGCTTCTGCTTTTTATGTCATTTTGTTTTAAATGGCCTCTTGTAAAGAGGATATATGTTTTTTAAAATGTAAACTGAGACACCTCTACATTAAAGAAGAGATACCTTAAGTTATTCACATTCATTGTCAAACTGATTTAAGATAGAATTTATAGTAGTAAACTTGCCCTGAATTTTCTCATTCTTTGGATTTCCTAATTCCTATATGCTTGGCAAACATTTAATGTGCGCTTGAAAAGCAGGTGCATCTTCTGTACTTGTGTGCCGTGTTCTAAATATTCCTACTAGGTTGAGGTTGGTGGCACTGCTCAGTCCAGTATCATGATAGTCTCCTGTCTTCTTTTTCATTAGCTACTGAGAGAGGAGTATGTTGAAATGTCTCACTTTCATTCTTGATGTATCCATTCCCCCATAATTCTGAGGTTTATACTTCACGTTACTCGCAGATCTGCTACCAGATGCACACACTGACGATCACATTTCCTGCCATGAATCGATCCTATGACACTGGCCAATGTCCTTCTTCACCTCCGTAATAGCGTCTGTCCTGTGATCTATTATTTCTGATATTATTGATATGGCTTCTCCAGCTTTACAAGCAGTGCTTACACGGTGTATCTTTTGACATTCTTACATGGTGTATCTTTTGACATTCTTACCTTTAAACTATCTGCACCTTTACATTTGAGGTAAATTTCTTACAGACAGCAGAGAACTGAGCCATGCTTTTTCATCCATCCTGACAATCTTTGTCTTTTAGTTCGAGTGTACAGTCCCTTAACATTTAATACAGTTACTTATACGGCTGCATTTGCTATTTGCTTCCTGCTATTTGCTTTATATTTGTTTTCACCTCTCCTTTTTCCCTCCTTTTCTGCCTCTTTTGATGCAACTGCATTTTTAACATTCTATTTTACCTTATCTATTGGCATGCCAAATAACTTTTGTTGGTTTGAGCGGTTGCTGTAAGGGTTACTCAACCTTAAAGCAATCTTACATGCTTTGTGGACAGTTTAACACCCTTCTAACTTCACAACTTGATACTTCCGCTTTCCTCCTTATAAATCTTTTGTACTTCTGTTGTCATATGAGTCTATGACTATGTGTTAAAAACTCCACAGTGGGTCAGGCACGGTGGCTCTTTGGGAGGCCAAGCACTTTGGGAGGCCGAGGTGACAGGATTGCCCATGGATGCAAGACTAGCCTGGGCAACCTGGTGAAACCTCATCTCTACAATAAATAAAAAATTAGCTGGGCATGGTAGCGCACACCTATAGTCCTGGCTACTTGGAAGGCAGAGATGGAAGGATCGCCTGAGCCCAGGAGGTCGACGCTGGAATGGCCATGAGTATGCCACTGCACTCCAGCGTGGACAACAGAGTGAAACTCCAACTCAGGGAAAAAAACCCAAAAAAACTCCACAATAAACTGTTAATATTTTTGCTTTAAATGGTTGACTATCATTTATTCTTAAATTTAGCAAGTTCCTCTGCTCCTCATTCCTGTGTAAATCTGAGTTTTCTTCTGTTATCATTTTCCTTCAGCCCAAAGAACTGTATTTATTATTTCTTATTTCTTATAGTGTATTATGCTGGTGATAAATCTCTTCTACTTTTGTTTATCTCAAAACATATATTTCACTTTCAGTTTGAAAAGTATTTTTGATAAATATACGATGAAGGTTGACTTTTTAAATTCAACTTTGTAAAGGTGATATTCCATTGTGTTCTGGTTTGCACTGTTTCTGACAAGAAGTCAGCAGTAATACTATCATTCCCTACAAATATTTTTCTCTTTTTCACTGGTTTTCAATACTTTGTGGTGTGCCTTGGTATAGTTTTCTCTGCTGAGATTTATTTAGCTTCTTGGACTTTACATGGTATTTGTAAAAAATTCCTTTATTTCTTCAAATTTTTCCTGCTTCAATTACAGCTACAAGTCACACTTAACTTTAGAATATTTCACAAATAACATTTAACAATTTTTTTGGATGAAAAAAAGAGGTGATTAAATAGGGACTAACCAATTTCTAATTCTTGTTTGTACTATTAATATTTACATAAACAATATGCATATTACAATTTTTAAATGCCATTATAATTATAATTTACAATGGGATGTGAGGCACACAGTATAAAATCACCAAAAAAACTAATTTAAAAATTTAATTTTTAAATAATGTGCCCCAAACTTGTTCACTTGTCTTCGTTAATAATATAACAAAATTTATATTGTTACTCTTAGACAATAGGACAATAAGTGCACATAAAAATCAAAAATATTCTCCTCAAAAGCAGAAGACAAACATTTAGTTTAAAAAATGATGTAAGCTTTATAAAATCTGAGCAGTCCCCAGAGTCAAAGAACTTCAATGTTCAATCCCACTGCTACTTCAATTAAAAAAAAAACAAAAAAAAAAACTGTTACCAAGACTAAGAAAGAAAAAAAAAATCTAGAAGAGCCTAAGAAAATATACTTTCAAACTTTTGATGAATGTTGGCATAATGCTCTTTAAAACTATTGCCCTAATTTGTACTGTCACTAAAAAAGTATGAAAATACTCAATTTCCTAGAAGTTCCGTTAGCATATAGTATCAAACTTTTTATTCAACTACTAAGTACTGAAGCATATAAATAAAATAGAATTACAAACATTCAGCTAAAAATCTAATAATTTAAAAGGCGCACACAAACAATTTGTGCGAGGGCATAACAGAATGTATTTTATAGTCTCTCAGGTCTGTATAAATCTGTTTATGTAGACAATATGACAAACTTCAGGACAATAAAACATGGAAGTGGCAAAAAAATTAAGCTAATCCACTCTAACCACTCACACTAAGTGGGAATCTCCTGGCTCCACCCCATTTCTGGCCACTTCTAACTGACGTCACACTCTTCTGCCTGCTGAGCCAACAGTTGCCTCCTTGTGCTTTCTGCGCAGTCGACACTCAGAGCAACGGAGCATGCACAGATCAGCCCTGTCACCCCATGCCCTTTCAAACAGCTGAGACGTTTCCTTCAAGTTCGACACTTCTTTCCTTAGTGTACTTTGCCACACAGGTATTTACTCACATGTCTAACTGACCTATGAGACTACAGGCTCTGTGAAGACAGCACAGACATCTTTTAAGCCTTAACCTCAAGCGCCTGTTACAAAGAAGGCACCTTCTACACTGCTGGATGAACAGAAATGGAAAGGAAATTTATAGATAATGTGGTCTGATTTCTCACGGGTAGACAATTTTGACAATATTTTTCTTAAAATCAAGAAGGTAAGATTATCTGATCTGTCAGTTTCTTCTAATTGTAATATTCTAATTTTTTAATGTATGGACTTTTGTCTTGAACACACTCCTGATAAATAATACTGAACAGTTTTTACAGAGAAACGCTTAGGTCCAAAACATTCTATAAAACAGTTCATTTGCATTACATAGCAAACATATTACTGATTTTCCAGAACATATTCATTATTCTGATATGTTAATTAACATAAGGGAATTTGGTATTGTGACTATAGAGCTCCAATTACAGTCAAAGTAACTTGGGACTGAAATACAGGCATGGGATAAGTACAGACAGTGTCAGGTTAGATCCCTTGGGGTGCTGAGGCAGAAACACGGTTGAGAACCGTGAGAATCTCCTATTCTTGAAAATAAATTTTTCTAAAAAATGTACTTGACATTTAAAAATTTTTTAAATTTTAAATTCATTTGTGAATTTTCACTAACTGCTTGGGACTAAAAATACTCACTTCACTGTAGCACTTAGAAGAAAGTTCAGCTGTGGCATTAGCAGGTTGTCTGGGGCCGACAGATAACGATCAAACTGAACCTAAATGAATCAGAGAAATGTAAAACATGAAGTACATGTATGTGCTAACAACCATCTCAAAAATAACCATCCCTTTTAAGAATTAAATCTCAGAAAACACATCTCATATTCCAAATATAGAACATTGTGCTCAAATGAGTACTTCCTAAGTATTCTAACTAAAACTCCCCTAAAACTATCAACGTTTTACTATTGTCAGTATTAACAACATCTACTTTTAAAACCTCAAATCCACACCATCCATTTCAGTTTCCCTCACCAAGCTCTTAAGTAATGATATTAAAGAGAAGTAAAGTCATCAGATTTCAAGCCTATCTTACTTCTTGGTTCTACTGTATCTACCAATTATTTCAACTAATAAGTCTTGAGTATCTACGATTAGAAAGGTATTATATTAGGTAAAGGAGAAATAAAAGTGAGCAAAAGAGGACAATCCCTAGCTTCACAGAGCTTATGGGCTAGCAAGAGAGGCATTATAATAATGTAAATAAGTATATAATTGCAAACTGTGCTAAATGCTATGAAGGAATAAAAAACAAGGTGCTATGAAATATAAATGAAGGACATGGTTGTGGGTTTAGTAAAAGCGTCTCTGGGGAGAGGACATCTGAAGAGAGACCTTAAAGATGAGTAGACATTGAGTAAGTGGAGGTGAGCGGGGAGGGTCAGGGAGAGGAGGCTGCTAGGCTGAAGGTTTCGAGTGGAAGGAAACAGGTCAGGAGAGTTCACATAGGACCTGTGTGCTTTCTTAAAGGATTTTAGTTCTTGTAAAAGCATTAATAAATCCTTGAAGTCAGATAGAGAAGAAAACTGATTTAAATTTTAAAAAGCCACATCTGATTCCAGCAAGAATAGAACGGACAACTGAATCCCAGCAGTAGCATGAGGACACCCTTGAGGCAGCCACTGCTGCACGTTTAAACTACAGGCCAGTCAAGGTGAGAGAAGCAGAGATATGTGAGGAAGTCAGTGTCAAGTCACTAGGACTTAGTCACAAATAGGATGAAGGGGCTGACTTCCAGATTTGGGTTCTATCTACAGTAGTTCACAGTGTTATCCTAACACACAGTTGTATTCTTCATCCATTTACTTAGTTGTGTAACAACTGCATTCCTTACTAGATTGTATCTATTTCATCCCAATCCTTCGCAGGATGCCTACAAAGCAGCAGAAACTTGGTTAGTAAATGTTGACATGATAAGTGGACAGATGCTCTTAGCAAGTTCAGAGTTAAGAACACCTGTAAGAGGACCTAGGCTGGGTGGGGTGGGCAGGGATGGTTGGGATATGCTGAGCTGAAGTATCTCAGCAAGCCCCAGGTGAAGGCTACAGGCAGTGCATACAAAACCATGGATCTCATGTAAGACTCAAACAAGAGTCGTTTCTTTAGAGACAATATACTCAACCGAATTGTTGATAAATTATGACCAGGAACACTAAGGATTTTTAATAGGGTTAAAAACATTTTGTGGGGCTGGGAATGGTGGCTCACACCTGTAATTCCAGCACTTTGGGAAGCTGAAACGAAATAACTGCTCGAACCCAGTAATTCAACACCTGCCTAGGTAACATAGCAAGACCTCTTCTCTACAAAAAAATAAAAAAATTAGCCAGGCTTGGTGGTACACACCTGTAGTCCCAGCTACTAAGGGGGCTGAGGTTGGAGGATCACTTCAACCCAGGAGGTCAAGACTACCGTGACCAAGATGATGCCACTGCACTCAAGCCTGGTGACAGAGAAAGACTCCAACTCAAAAAACAAAATGAAAAACTGGGTTATGTTATGGACTGAATATGTGTCAGGAAAGAAGATGAAATAAAAGTAAGAAACGCACGTTTGAGTACTAACTAATGTTACCAATGCACAAACATATGGTTTCATTTTGGGTGGATAAATACCTTGAAGTGGAGTTTTACTGGATAGTATGGGGAGTGTACATATAACTTAAGAAACTTGTGTCATTCTTAATAAATCTAAAATTCATTATTCTCATTTGAACTTTTTTAGCATCTAATTTTCTTTGCATTTCTACAGTTCTGCTGTTACAGTTTCTGTTTGATGTACAGAAGTTAAAACCTGTCTGTATGATGTCTTTTATCATGACATAACGTTCCTGACTTATCCTATTCACTCTTTTAAAATTCTACTTTGTAGTACTAATACAGTCAGCTCTGCCTTCTTCCCTGCAAGGTATCTTGTCTGCCCATCCTTCTATTTTCAGGAAAGCCCTGGCATAAGAAAAACCCTAGAGGATTATTTATGAGAGTCAAACTATCGCAGCAGTGTGGTGACGTGAGTATTTTAAATACTTAGGACAGGCCCATAGGCTCTGGAGGCCAACTTCTTGGGTTGAATGAGGTTGCAATGGAGATTAAAGAGTTAACACAGGGGATCATTCCATGACAGACAGGGTGGTATGACTTACAGCAACATCAAATGGGTACACATACATGCAAAGTAAATACTTAAAAACAGAAAACATGCTACAAAGAATGTGATCATGCCAAAAGGAAGGTACAAGATTTTCACTTGAAGAGAACGCACTAAAGTGGAGTTCGGTGTGTCTCCCGCTCAAGGGTAATAATACATTGTTTCAAGACTGGACTCCAATTTTGGGTATCATCTGAGGAAAGAGTCAAGAGCTGTAAACTAAGAATCATGCCGGCAGCAAGTCTATAATGATCTATGGCCTGATGTTTCTTTCCATGTCTGTCTTTCCTATTTCTCCACTATTAGAAATAAAGCTCTGAAAATGAAGAAATCCTAAATGATAATGATGAGACTATAGGGTAGTGGACACACCTAAAAATTCAAGTCAGTCAGAAGTGCTCAGTTTAAGGAATACAAGCGCAATATGATCACTGGCCCCAGTTTAACACACCGTATCAAGAAATAAAAATGATCACCCAGGACAAAATTATCATATGCCAAAAAAAAAAAAAAGAGAGAAAAATATTGGTCCAAAAGGACATCTAAATTAAAATGTTTTATATGCACTTACCATTGCAGCCTTCAGTGCCACAGAATCCAGGTTAGGTGTACCAGCTAAAGGTCCCTATTTTTAAAAAAAAAAACAGCAAAAACAAGATTAAAAAAGGAGGTATAAATTTTATTTCAATTACTGAATATACCTCATTAGCGGACTGCCCCAATTTAGAAAATCATTTAGCTCGTTTCCAAAGAACTCCAGGGCCGTCTCTTTCAATCTCAGTAAGACCAGGAACAGTGACTGTGAGAGGGAGTAGGAAGCACACATATTCATTAACAACAGACACACAATGCGTCAGGTTTCTGCACATGCATGAAGAAGGCAGTGAAGCACCGGAAGGTGCCAGTGAGACACAGGGGCTTGAAGAGCTTAACTCCAATCACCTTGGAAAGCAGAGAAAGGGAGCAACACTGGTTCCTACTGGTAGAAGAGGCTGCCTTTCCAGAGTAGCGAACCGTGATTGGCTAGATTAAAGAGAGGAGGACTGCTGTTTATATAGCAATCTATGCGTGCAATTAAATGATCATGGCATAGGACTCTGAAAAACTTACCAGTGTGCACATTCTGTATACATTTTACAATACTAACTTTTGTGTCTTTTCATTACTTTTTGTTTGTTTGTTTGTTTGTTTTTGTTTTTTTGAGTTGGAGTCTCACTCTGTCGCCCAGACTGGAGTGCAGTGGCCGCTCCCGGCCACCGCAGCCTCGACCTGCTGGGCTCCAGCGATCCTTCCGCCTCAGCCTTCCAAGTAGCTGGAATTACAGGCATGCACTACCACGCCCAGCTGATTTTTTGATTTATTGTAGAGATGAGGTCTCGCTGCCCAGGCGGGTCTTGAACCCGCGGGCTCAGGCAATCCACTCACTTCAGCCTCCCAAAGGTGCGGGATTACAGGCTGAGCCACCGAGCCCGGCTCCTTTCATTACTTTTAACAAAAACTACTTATACTAAAAAGGATAGCAGATATTTCGGGGGGACTCTACCATATCTCAAGCAGTCATCTGAGAGTTGTACCTGTAATAGTTCACTTATCTTCAGAACAACCCTATGACACAGACACTATTCTGACCCTCAAACTGTAGGCAAGGAAACAGACACAAAAAGTCAGTCAGTTTCTCAGGAAAAAACAGCTAATAAATGGTAGAACCAAAATTAAAATCCAGAGTCCAGCTCGCAAAGCCATACGCTACACTAAACGGGCATGTTTTTAGAACTAGGAATGAATATCTGTGTGCTTACCTGTTCAGGTTTATGTTGCTGTACTGCATTATAGATATAACTCAAGCCCACCCTAGTTAAAACATAAGAGGCTTGCTCATTTATAAGTGTGTCCAAGTGCGCTTCAATCTAAAAAAAGAACACACAATAGAAAGAAAACGTTTTAAAAGAGGAATGACACTGATGAGAGTAGAAGAGACTACCCTGAGTCTCTTTGTCTTCATCATAGATTTGTTCCTTGGATTGACACAGATCATGAGGGACCGGGGTGTCTTCTTTAACAAAGGCTTTTCCTTTCCCCAAAGTGGAAGTCCTTACGCAAAAGGGAGAAAAATCTTACCTAAAAAATGATAACCAAGGAGGATTCCAGGACTAGCCACCAGCCACAAAATTTAAGCTGCTTCACAGCTCTTTTAAAAGTTAATAATAAGTAACACCAAAAAAACCACTAATAAACAACAGTCGCATAAAAATAAAGTACTTAGGAAGAATTCTAGAAAGGTGAGGGCTTGATGTTCCTGACCTCCTGTCCTCCTCACTCTCCCAACTTGCTGGACTAACAAGTCAAATACACTATTCTGGAGAAGGCTGGAGGAAATCCCACTGTAGCAAAAGTATTAAATTCTCCTGAGGGTAAAGTGGGTCTGGGACAAGCAGGGACGAGTTGAAGGCCCAGGAAAACCTTGGTCAAGATTCAGGTTCGGGAGCTGCCTGAGAACATGTAGCTAGCTGCTGTGAGTCGTATGTGTTCCTCAGCTCTGTGCTGCTTCGGGGAACCACCTAATGCTCATGAAAAGAAAAAGGAAGAGGACTGCCTTGCTGAGCTGACCAAAAACAGCAGGACCCCCAAGCCCCACCCTCACCTAACTGACTTTTTTTAGCTTCCCTGGACAAAAAAAAGGCCTCAAAGCGAAGAGTTTTCCTGATGTGGAAGAGGTGAAACAAAAAACGACAGAAGCACTAAAAGGCATCAAGACGGAAGAGCTCAAAAACTGTTCTGAGCAGTGGAAAAAGCAGCTAGGTAGGCAGACTGCATCAAATGGAGAGTACTTGGAAGGTGACTGACGTTTAGATATGTAAGAATAAATACACAGTTTTTTATTTTTAAAAAACTTCTTTTTTGGGGGGTCCTTCTCTTGTATTTCTGGTAAAAGAAGGACGTAGAAACTAGACAATACCATGCATTTAGATACATCAAATCTCATTCTTCAGAAAAACCCAAAATTAACAGAAGAATTTTTACTATACCACTGTTAAATTGTTTATATACTTATAATAGCACAGAACATTCAGAACTGCTTAAAAAATATGTATTTACCAAGAATCACTGTTTAAAATTGGAATCCAAGTACCTGGTAAATTTTAGTTGTCATATACACTTGTAAGTGATACCACTTGGTTATGGGACTACAGTGATTGGTATAACAAGTTGTAAAGTTTTGCCTAACACTGGTTTACACATAGATAAAAATATATCGGTCCTCTGTAACACATTCTGTGGTACAAAGTTTGAAAAATATAGCACTTAATTCACAGCTCAGAAACTGAAATCTGCATTTAGAGTAGCTAGCTGTTCAAATTCATCAGAAAAGCTTCATTCCACTTTCACAAACTGAGGTCTAAACTGAGTATCTTAACAATGACATACTCTGGCTTCTCCAAAGCTGAAAACTGAAATACCGAATGTGTGTGTATACATGCACGTGCATGTATGTGTCCTTCCATCAGACCATATCAAGGGACTCGTAGGAATTAGGTCATTAAAGTTAGTCAAGTTAGTAACTTAAAGCTGTCAAATAGAGAATAAAGACTCTATCATGCCAAAGAATCATTTTATAGAAAAATGTACCTGAAACTGTAGCATTTCCAGACGTCTGTCAGTGAATTCAAACAGAGCTAATGTTGTCTTCATCATATATAGTGAGTTGACCATGAAAGTGGCCATATCAGCTGTGCCTAAATTGCTGGCTGACACAGTACACATCTGGAGGAGAGGGTCTAAGACACATGATAAAACCTGTACATGAAAAACAAAAAGAATTATTTATTTCTCAACCATGTATATGGTCTTGGGTTAAGGGCACTTCAGAATTAATGACAAGCTAGCTGGAAGGGAGCCAATTTACAGAGGCACATAAGAAAAATATTAATAACCAGATATTTTTAAAAAGTAGGCATCACTGAATCAATGCTTTTTAAATTAAGAGAACTGGTTTAATATTTGAAGGAAAATCAACAATTAGAAAGTGACTTCCAAAGTATGTAGATTAAAAAATGTCAGAAATTGCCAGGTGCGGTGGCTCAAGCCTGTAATTCCAGCACTTTGGAAGGCAGAGTTGAAAGGACTGCCTGAACCCATGGGTTCGAGACCAGCCTGGGCAACTTGGCAAGACCTCGTCTCTACAATAAATAAAAAATTAGCCAGGTGGCACATGCTTGTAGTTCCACCTACTTGGAAGACTGAGGTGGAAGGACTGCCTGAGCCTAGCAAGTCAAGGCTGCAGTGGCCACAAGAGTGCCACCGCACTCCAGCCTGGGCGATAGAGTGAGACTCCAACTTAAAAAAAAAGCCAGAATTTGAGCAGAAAGTACAGTATAGGGGCAAAAGACAATCACGAAAAAAGAACTGACAACATACCTGCACAAAGTCGGCCTGACGAGCATCTAACGGTACAACTGAAGAATCATGAGATGCTAAAACTTCACGCAGCAGCATAAGCGTCTGGTTTAGTGCAGAACTGGGTCCAAGATCAGAGGGTGGGAGCTCAACCTAAAATAAAGAATGGTTTGGCCACTGCTTACATTTTTTCCAGCAAACTTTAATGTGCAAATGTCAGTTGACAGCAAAATATATAAAGATTATATAAAACACTGGTTCACACATTAGTAATCTATAATTTATCAATAGCTTATTTCGAACTATACTGATTAGTACAGAAAGTGACATAAAAGTTATTTGTCAGATTATTTCAGAATTGTGTCACTTTGTACTCTAAAATTCAAAAATTAATGAAAAAAGTCGGTGTTTATTTGAATTGCAGAATTATATCTTAATATGTACTTTAAATGACCCGCTGTTCTGTGTTTTTAGTCCAAGTCATAAAGAAAAAGCAACTGTAGACCAGTGCTATTTCAACTATAACATAATTGAGAAACATCACCTAGAACCCAAACCTCAGAGCTCTTGGTTCAATATGTATAGGCTGGAGTCCAGAGACTGATCATTCAACAAGCACCCCCTGAGTGTCTCAGGAGACCAGCCCATGAACCACACACTAAAAATTACTTCACAGAAACCGTACAACAATTACCATTATGACCCTGGGCTTTAGAATGAAATAAACTGAGTTTAAATTTTGGATCTTCCACTTACATACATAACCTTGGAGGAGTAATTTAACTTTTCAGAGCTTCAGCGGGATTCTGTAGGTAGTAAATGGGATTGCTGCATCTAAGCAGCTGAGCAGAGTGCCTAGCACTCAAGAAGGTATACCAAGTTCATTATCCCTACTTGATGGCACCATGATACTCAAAGACTGCCTGTGAATTTCTTTAAAAACATTTTCCGCAGTACTCATAATGTTAATACAGACAGATTTTATAAATAAAACAAAAAGTTGGCATTTAGAAGATCATGTAAGATTCTATAGCCTTGTGGCAGGTAGGTAGATAAGGATGTCTAGAAGTCTTCTCCCTTCATAAAAGCAGTAAGAACAAAAAGTTATAAAACATGCAACAAGAAAATATGATCCGTGTACGGAAAAAAAAGTCAACAAAAACTTTCTTCGAGGAAGTCCAGATGTAAGACTTACTATACAAAGACTTTAACTTAGCTATTTTAAATATGTTCAAAGACCAATGAAAATCATATCTGAAAAACTAAAAGAAAGTATTAAAGCAATCGCTAACCAATAAGGAACACCAATGAAGACAGAGAAGTAAAAAAACATAACCAAATAGAAATTCTGGAGTTGAAAAACACAATAACTAAAATGAAAAAGTTCACTATAAAAGTTTTACAAGCAGATTTGAGCAAGCAGAATAAATAATCAGTGAATTTAAAGACAGGTCAATTATAAAGTCTGAGAAACTAAGAAAAAAAAGAATGAAAGTAAATGAACAGAGCTGTAGAGATAAGACATCATCAACATCATACGTATAGTGGGAATTCCAGAAGGACAGAACAAAGAGAGAAAAAGGCAGAAAACATATTTGAAGAAATAATGGCAAAATGATTCCCAAATTTGCTTAAAAAAAAAAAAAAAGAAACAGAAACAAAAACATTATTCAAACATCCAAGAAGCTATTTGACTTCTAAGTAGTATAAACTCAGAGCTCCACATTGAGACACACCATAGCAAAACTGTCAAAAGATAAAGAGGTAAACTGAAAGCAACAAGAAGTGACTCATTTTGAACAACGGATTTTCAACAAGATCAACAGTTGATTTCTCACCAGAAAACATTCAGGCCAGAGGCACTGAATTCATGGGGTAAAAGAAATGTCAACTAAAAATTTCATATTCAGAAAAACTGTTCTTCAAGACTGAAGGAAAAATTAAGACATTCTTGAATAAAGAAAAAAATGTTTCACTAGCTGCCTTGCCCTACAAGAAGTACTAAAGGAAATTAGACAGTAACTTGATTCACATGAATAAATAAAGGACACTGGTAAAGACTCCAACAAAGTTAAATACAAAAGACAATTTTAATGTACTTTTTGTATTATAACCCCCCCTTTTTTTTGAGTTGGGGTCCTGCTCTGTCACCCAGGCTGGAGTACAGTGACACGTTCATAGCTCACTGCAGCCTCGACCTCCTGGGTTTAGGAGATCTTCCCACCCTAGCCTCCTGAGTAGCTGGGACTGCAAGTGTGTGCTGCCATACCAAGCTAATGCTTTTTAATGTTTAGAGAAACGAGGTCTTGTTAGGTCTCCCAGGCTGGTCTTGAACTCTGGGCTCAAGCAAAGTGCTGAGATTACAGGTGTAAGTCACCACACCCAGTCCATGTTTTAAATCCTTTAGAATGAAAATAGGCATATCAGTTTTACAACAATAGTGATTCCTGCCCCCTAAAACTGAATGAAATATACCAAGCTGTTAATAATAGTTAATTCTATTTTCTTGTTTATTGTTTCATTTGCTTTAAAATAAGCATGTATTTATTTAATAGAAATCAACGTATTGAGCATTTAAAATTTTAAATATAAAAGTATTGCACATACATGCATGCTTATACATAAGTAATATCAATTGAACAGAAGATACTCATAGAAAAAATTATTCAGTGGAATCTTCGGCTTAGTACAAATCAGTAAGATCTGCCAATAAGCTAACAGCTATAACACAGAAACAGGCAGCCACAGGAACCACAGCAAACACATGCGTGTGTCATAATCTCCCAATAGCTTTCATTAATTGAAAAAATAACCTAGCAAACCCTCCAGGGAAGCTAGCTGTGGAGCACAGCTTTAGGAGACTACACACCACATGATTAAGATCCTAAATGTTCAATGTGTCACGTTCTCTCCAAAGTTACAAACAATAGTATGCAGCACCATTTGGAAGCAAAACAAAAACAAAAAAAACAAACAAAAAAAACAGTTTATTTCAAAAAATTCACACAAGAAACTTCCAAACAAAACAAACAGTATACATCGATAAGAGAAAGTTGAAAATTTTATTTATTCCCTAGAATTAAGGTCTTTAAGTGCTGTGTAAATTTGAAGCTGAAGTCACACCCTGCCATAGTTAGAGCCAATGGTAAATGGTACAAGTGGGTGCTACGTGAACCCATGTCACTCAACCAACTGCCGTTCTATGCGGTGCTTTGCACATATCCTTCAAACTACAGCAGTTCAGAACCACACTTCTAAGGCAAATTGACAGTTATGGCTATTTCTCAGATATACATGATTTATGACTAAATAATTCGGGAGCAGAATAACAAAATCTAAAGAAAGAAAATCTCAATATTCTTTCTGTCACTGCCATTTCTTTTCATTTAGTAAAATTCATTTCTAATGGTGAAACTTTATAAGAGGCAAGTCTATCTCTATTTCCTTTGATGTCCCTCCAGCATGTCCACGTACTTTATACCATCCATGAGACCCCTTGGGGAAAGACCCTCTTTACTATGTCTTTCATATCTCCGTATTAAGACTGTGGAGCCCAAACCCCAGAATCAAACAGGCTTTTTGATTTCAAGAACCTGTAACAAGTAGTAGCAACCACTATAAAACAAACAAAGTAAATCCTACAAACTCCATGTACAAGAATAATCACAATACAGAAATTCCTGTGAGCTTTAAGCTGTGTAGCAAATCCCAATTCATTCACACACTACTTCTTTGGAAACCAGTCAGTACCAGAAAGTGAGTGGCAGATGCATCCTCAGAGTGACAGAGTGACTGGGAGAAAGAGGTGTTAATATCATCACTGCTGCTTCTGCCATGATGTAAGCTATTGATAGAAATCTTAAACATAGATGGGGAAAAGTTGAAGAAGCTCTGAACTTCTGCCCTGTAGATAAAGATGTGCCTTGTTCTTATTCTGTATTATGTCTGACCTTTCCCTCTATTTGATCTCAAACTCTCAGAAATCTTAACTAGAGCTGTAACCTGCAGTTGGTCACAGGACACAGGGTGTCTATCCAAAGCCAGAGCACCCAAGAACTTGTCAGGCCAGTAAACGTTGTTGTAAACCCTGCCACATGTCACTTAAGATGCCCACATCACAATGTGTGCCGCTAGCCCAAGCACATTCACACTAACGAACGGATGCAAATCACTGGCTGTCTTCAGAGCACACTTTCTGGAGACCATGAGCAAACATCTTTGTTTTATTTTGTTTTTAAATCCAAAATACGAGCAAGGCTGCTAAAGTTAAGACGTGGAGTATCTGCTTCAACTGGACTGCAGATTCCTCATTTCAGGTACGTCTTATTTACTGCTCTACCTTTCAGAATTTTGCATAATGCATGTTTAATTAATAAAAAATGATGACTCTAGTCACTTAGTCATTTACATTCATGTTTCTGTAGCACAGTTAAGACATAAGACACAAATATGCAACTACACAACATATTTAATAAATTGTTTTGAAATACCAAGGGAGTCTATTTTTTTTTTTTTTTTTAAAGAAAGCAGGATTTATTGAAAGGACAAAAAGCTTCCACAGTGGGAGGGGACCTGAGGGTGTTGCCAGGAATCATTTCTTAATAAGTCATTGGACAATAAACCTATTCTATCAGGGTATGCTTTGGCTTTACTAATATTATTTAATTTGGAAAATGAACCAAAATAAATAACATATAACTAGCTTCTATGTGAAGGAAAGAAATTCTTAAGTACAGGATAAAATATGTCTGCAAAAGAAAAATAACATTTATTAAGCCCCAACACGCTAAATGAAAAATACAGGATATAAAATTACATGCACAGCATGTGTATAGGTACATATACATCCACATTTTTGAAAGATTGAAATATTAAAAATATTGAATATTATCTGCAATTATTTTTAGCTGTCCTTTACATACCTACGTTCAAAATGAACAGATTATTTTATCATGCATAAAAAAAAATTGATAAACTGTACCAAGCATTTCATTTGTTAACTTCATTTAATCCTAATGAGCCTAAGGTAAATATTATCCCCATTTTACAGAAGATAAATAAGACTGATCAGAAGGGAGAGGAAGGTAATGATATCCAATTTTATATATGAGGAAATGGAAGCAGAGACAGATTAAGTAACCTGCCAAAGGTCCCAATGTTCTCAGAGGGGCAGAGCTCGCATTTGCACCCAAGCATTCTGACTCCAAAGATCATGCTTGTAACTGCTATACTCAGATGTTTATTTCACTGGTGATACTTTTTACTTAAATTATATAAGTTAATTTTCTCCAAAGAGGATGTTGTAGATTTTATAATTTTGCAGATGCCTCATAAGAAGACAACAGATCTGCCAGGTACAGAGAGAGGCTCATGCCTGTTATACTAACACTTTCGGGGGCTGAGGCTGGAGGATTACTTGAGGTCAGGAGTTTGAGACCAGTCTGGGAAACATAGCAAGATTCTGTCTCTACAAAAATAATAACAACAATTAGCTGGGTGTAATGATGTGCACCTGTAGTCCTGGCTACCTGGGATACTGAGGTGAAAGAATCCTTCTACCTCAGCCCAGGAGGTTGAGGCTATGACACTACACCCCATGTGACTACATCCCAGCCTAGGTGACAGAGATTCTGACTCAAAAAGAAAGATCATAGCTCTTATGGAATCTATAAGAAAGTGCTGTGAACAGCTGTTTCTTTTTTTTTTTTGAGTTGGAGTCTCACTCTGTCGCCCAGACTAGAGTGCAGTGGCCACTCCCAGCCACTGCAACCATGACCCGCTGGGCTCTGGCGACCCTTCCACCTCAGCCTTCCAAGTAGCTGGAACTACAGGCAAGCGCTACCATGCCCGGTTAATTTTTTGATTTATTGTAGAGAAGAGATCTCGCCAAGTTGCCTGGGCGGGTCTCAAACCCACAGGCTCAGGCAATCCACTCACCTCAGTCTCCCAAAGCGCGAGATTACAGGCTGAGCCACCGAGCCCAGTGAACAGCTGTTTCTTAAGATCATGACTGCATTGAACACCATGAGCACTAATGGCTTTAATATCTTACAACCTACATTCACGTTTATATAAAGCATTCTTTTTTTCCTAAATATTTTGTTACACTGAAATTTTACTAGCTACTTCTACCTCCTTGCGACTCTCAAGCCTTAAGCATTCCAAACAGTGATTCACGCATGTTATGGGAGAAGAGGACGGCAGATGTCTTAAAGAATCTGATAGATGCTATTGTTGGTTTTTCAAGCCCACTCACGGGTTTCAATATAATCTCAAGCACAGGTAAAATTTGGGTTTTTCTTATAAGTTAAGATTTTAAGAAGACAAATATTAGCATTGTATTGTAAGGTCAAAATTTTTATTTTGCTAAAACCAAAGGCCAATGTCAAAAAAGGCTAACGTCTCACTGCCTTACGTTAAAAAGTAAGAACTTCTACAGAACTTTGTTTATATCAAATATAAAAGTGAGTAGGAGCAGCAGCTATTAATCACTTTTGCTTTATGAACATTAAATGAAGCTGTTCGCTTGGCACCTTGACTTTAACATACACTTTAAGCATTAATGCTGCCCAGTTAATGAGACCTACAGCCCACAAGTATTGATCTTTCTATTCCTCATTCCCTCACCTAATTTACCACGAAGCTCTGTACCATTAAAGGCATTCCAAACCCAGCTGCTCCAACCCATCCCATGCCACCACTCTCTAGCAAGCCACCATTATCTTTTGCTTGGTTTACTCCAAGAGTCTCCTACGTGGTTTCCTGCTTTCAAATTTGCTCTCACTCCCACTTTCTATTCTCCATACACCAGCCCCCATGATTTCTTTCAAATGCTTTTAAAAAATTAAGAGGTGAGACTCACTCATCAAACCTTTTAATCTTCAATGTCTTATCCTCACGTTCAAAAACAAATTGCCTTAAAGGTGTATGGACGCAGTCACCAATCAAAATCAGTTCTAGTCTATATACTAGCAATAGATATGTTAAAAATAGTTTTAAAAGCAAAAAAGGTTACAAAAGCATCGAGAAACCATTCAATACTAAGGAATAAATCTAACAAAAGATGTGCAAGACCTAAAAACTATAAAAGCTTACTGAGAGAAACCAAAGACCTAAGTGAATGAAGAGAATTATGATGTTCATAAAATGGAAAACTCAATTATCATATACATGTTAATTTCTCCCAAATTAATCTACAGAGTCAATATAATCCCAATCAGAATTCTGGAAAGCTTTTTATCTTGAAAACGAACAAGCTGATTCTAAAATCTGTGTGAAATTGCAAAGAACTTAAAATAACCAAAACAGTACTATGAAGAACAAAACTGAGGGACTAACAGTACTAGATGTCAAAGTATAGTATAAAGCTCAGAGTGATGAAGAGAGTGTGGTACTGGTACAAGGACAGACAAGCAAACCAAGGGAATCCAGAGTTGCAAAACAACCTACACATGATCATGTGACTTAAAACAGTCTCCAAGGCAGTGCAGCAGGAAAGGATGCCCTTTACAATAAACGGTGCTGAATCAAGTGTATGTCCATATGAAAATATTCACAATAGCAAAGACATGGAATTAACCTAAGTGTTATCAATGAACAACTGGAAAAAGAAAATGTGATAATTTGCATATATATACACACACATGCACACATATATACTATGGACTATTACTCACAGTAGCAGTAAAAGAATAAGATCATGTCTTCTGCAGCAACATGGATGCCATTACCTTAAGTGAAATAACTCAGAAACAGAAACTCAAACGTCACATTTAGCTCACAGTGGGAGCTAAGAAATGTGTACACAAGAACAGAGAGAGGAATAACAGACACTGGAGATTTGGGGTTGGGAGGGTAGGAGGGGGTGAGGGGCGAGCTATTATTTATGAGTATGATGCACACTATTTTGTGATGGTTACACTGACAGATCAGATTTCACCACTACACAACATATACATGTAACTCAACTCCACATGTATTGCCTAAATTCATAAAAATTTCAACAAAGTTAAACAAGAACTATTATTTATGGTAGACCTACCAGAAAGGAGGCACAGGTTTTGCATTTAGGTAGACCTGGGTTTGCATTCACCCTCAGCAACTATGTGACCTACGGGCAGGTTTATCTAAACTTATTGTGCCATGACTCAGTTACACAGTTATTATTATTACTGCAACAGATATCACAGAACTCTTTTTATGAAAGAAAAAAAGAGAAAGCTCATGGAATTTATGCAACTTATTGAAGGGCACATATAACTGGAAAAGCTAAAATTTGAGTCCAGCTCTCTCAGACTTCAAAGCCCAGGAATTCTCCTCTCAGTCATATACCACCTTTCTTATATGGAGCTGTTGACTGCTTAACTGAGACAACAAGTATTCCCCACACACTCAGAATGAACATTTAATTTTAAGAAGCCTATTCCTGTATTGCAGCACCAAAACCACCTCCATCTGCACTACTGGTACTAAGACAATGAATTATCAAATATCAACCAACCGGAAAAACAAACAACAAAAGTCAATCTCTGGTAACCCAAGAAATACATATGTAGCTAAAGACAAAGATGATGGAGAAGATTAGTTTCGGCTTCGAAGGTCCTCCCAGTTTTTTATACTAACAAACATCTGCTGAAGACCTACTGTAAGAACATGGTACTAGGCATCTAGTTATATTTTATCAAACATGGGCTGAGACTGAAGACATTTAAAGCAAGACAAACAAACTAGTCTAAATCACACACACACACACACAAACCTTGACCATATGAAAAAACTTGAGATAGATCAAAGACCTAAGTATGGAAGCTAAAATAATCAAGTTTCTTAGAGGAAAATAAGGAAGATTATTCTCATGACCTTGGAATAGCCAAAGATTTCTTAAACAAGGCACAAAATGAACTAATCGTGAAATAAAGAATTAGTATACAGAACTGAATTAAAATAAAGAATTTTTGTGAATTAAAAGATACGATTAAAACATGAAAAGACAGTTCAAAAGCTACTAGAAAAATTTGCAATGCTTATTATCCCATAAAGGACTTGTATGCAGATATTTTTGAAAACTCTTACAAATCAATAAGAAAAAGATAACTGAAACAGAAAACTGGACAACAGACTTTAAAAGACACTCCCCAAAGGGCATATCCAGCAGCAAAAAACACAGGAAGAACTGTCCAACACTGTTAGAATTCAGAAAAATGCAAATTACAAACAAGTGAAATACTGCCACACACCTCCCACAATGGCTAAAGTTAAAAGACTAACAACATCACGAGCTGGAGAGAATATATAGCAACTGAAATTCCCTGAGGTTTCTGATGCAGTAAACTGGTACAGTAGCTTTGGGAAAATGCTTAGCCGCACCTACTAGAGTGAACTGATCTTATCATCTAGATATTCCAATTCTGGGCATATACACAACAAATAAAAACTTACGTCCACCAAAAGAAATGTACAAAAATATTTATAGTGGCATTATTTACAACATCAAAAACTAGAAATAACGCAAATGTCCATCAGTAATAGAATGGGTAAATAAATTGTGGCATGTACATATAATGGAGTTACACATAATTTTAAAATGAACATGTAACATGTAACACGTAACATAGGTAGATCTTATAGATATGCTAAATGAAAGAAGTTAGAGCCAAAAAAGTAAACACTGTATGAATCTGCTGATATGAAATCAAATGACAAGAAAAACAGGAGACAGTGATCAGATCATTTATCTTGGGATTGAGTGTGGACTCAGGAGGGGCAAGAGAGGACATCTTCTGAGGTACTAGAAACATTTTAGAGCTTGATCAGGTGATAACAATACACTGCACATTTTAGACTTACATGCTATAAGTTATACTTCTACTAAAAAAAGAAAGCATGTAATATTCTTTACTCTATTAAAAATCAGTATTATTACTAAAGACTTATCTCATAATTTTTGAGTTGGAGTCTAGCAAGTTCCCAGATGATACCCATACTGCTGATCCACATATTACACTACTGAGTAACAAAAAGAGACTAGAAATAGTAACCATATCCTAGAATTTAAATGACAACGTATGTAAAGAATCACTTAGGGTTTTTTTTTTTTCATTTTTTCCTTTTTTTTTTGAGACAGTTTCACTCTGTCATCCAGACTAGAGATCAGTGGCACAACCATGGCTCACCGTAGCCACTATAACTTCTGTGCTCAAGCAAACCCCCTGCCTCTGCCTCTGAAGTAGCTTGAACTACAGAGACATACCATCAAGCCCAGCTAATTTTTTTATTTTTCATAGAGACATGGTCTTGCTATGTTGCTTAGGCTGGTCTCAAACTCCTGGGCTCAAGAAATCCTCCTGCTTGGACTCTCAAAGTGTTGAGATTGCAGGCATGAACCACTGTGCCTGGTACATTTAGGGTTTTTTGTTGTTGTTGTTCCCCCAGAGGGCTGAACAATCAATCCTGACTACTATTAATTTGATATAAGTTTCATTTATGACATTATACCCCTTTAAATTAGAATTGAACTCTTACTATAGTGAGAAAACTTTTAGAAAAGTCTGTCTAGCCTAAACTGAAATAGGGTTGCATCTTCTGCAGTAGACACCTCTCTCTTTAGTCTTCACTGGACTTGCAGTTAAGCATGTTTCAGGAGAATCTGATAGGGAAGAGAGTATGCATAGCTGAATACACAAGTGCTTCAAAACTGCTTTGTTAGGAAAAAAAGATGTCCTCCAATAATATCATGTACTCGACTTTTCTTTTTAATCACACTGGGTAAAGAATTAGCTTCCAAATATGTCTTTTTTAAAGTACAAAAACAATCATATTTAAAAACAAAAGTTCCTCTCTGGCTACTTTTATTTTAAAAGCTACTCTTCCTAATTAACTTAAAATTCTATTATTCACTTAAAACTCTATTAACAAAAATTTCAACTTGGGTGCTTTGCTAATGAAGAACATTCTGCATTAAGTGTTTTCTTCATAAGGTTGGAATCTTTTTAGAGGAAGTGAAATGGTTTACAAGAAGGAGAATAGGGAAAAGATATAATTAATATGAAGTACAGAGCATTAAAATTTGATGAAAAGAAGACATTCTTGAAAAAAGCCTGAAATGATTGTAGATATAAAAGGAACATATAAAGGTATAAAGAGTATTCTAAAACAATCTCAACTTAATGTTAAAGTATCTCTAAATATGTCTCAATTCATATTTGGGAAAAACATCCAGGATTCAATTTTGAATAATGATGACAACAAAACAACAATGATCAGGATCCAGTCACTGCTATAAACTCAGATAAGCTGCAGTACTGATGTGTATTTAACATATTCACATTACAATAAATTCTTCTCCTGTTTTCACTCTTTAAGGTTTTGACTGGAATATGTCATCCTTAAAAGTTGCCTCTACTGTGCATGACAGATGACCCTTGAACAACAGATATAGGTCACTTTCACACTGTTTTCCTTCTGCCTCTGCCATCCCCTGGAATGGCAAGACCAAGCCCTCCTCTGCCCCTCTTCCTCAGCCTACTCAAAGCGAAGGTGATGACAACCCACTTAATGAATGTGATTTTCTTAATAGCATTTTCTTTTCTCTAGCTTGCTTTATTGTAAGAATACAGTATGCAAACATAACATGGGAAATATGTGTTACCTGACTGCCTGTGTTATCATTAAGGCTTATTAGTTGCTTTGGGGGAGTCAAAAGTTATATGCAGACTTGGACTGCACAAGGATCCAAGCTCCTAACTCTGATGTTATTCAAGGGTCTACTGCATAGTTCCCTATTCTATTGCAAATTTCATTTTAACTTTTACATGAGTAATAAAACATAAAGAAATTTAGTATTGAGGAGAATCAAACAAAATAAACGAATAACCACTTGGCAAAGAATAAGATCCTAACTTTGCAGTATAGTATAGACAAAAATAAACTTCAGGTAGAGTCAAAATTTGTTGTAAAAGTAAAACCATAGAAACAGCTAAGAAAATACATCCAAATGAATTTATTAAGAAACCTACCATTTTCCCACTAATAGATGCTAACCTTATCATATATTAAATTCTAAATGCATTTTCCTGTGGGAAAGTTTTCAAGCATGGCATGTTCCCAAGAGAGAAACTATAAAAGAAAAAAAAAACTTTATATTTTACTATGCAAAACTTAAAAAGCTGATGCACCATAAAATACCACAGGCAAAATTTAAAGGCAAGTGTTAACGTGGAGAAAATGCCTGCAATACATATGGCAGAGAACATTTTCAGTGCATAAAGAATATCCAGTGAACAAGAACAAGACACAACCCAGCAGAAAAATGGCAAAGGACTTGACAAGCAAGTCACTTAAAATGTTCATTCTCACTAGAATCACAGAAACCCACATGAGAAAAGCAAAATACTTTTTTGGCTCCTCATATTGGCAAAGTTTTAAAAAATGTCCATTGTCTAGTTTTAGCAAGGGTTGGCACTTTTTCACATAGGAGGCAGGACACTAGACGTGAGGAAACAGGTGACGACAGCAAAGGGAATGTGAGTGGCCACCTGAGGACGTTGAGCACGCTAGACATCCAGGAAATCTTGGCAGACGCTGGGGACGAAGGGTTTTAGCGACTCCTATTTTGTACAGTTATACAGTTTTCCTCAGCAGTGCTCAGCAGTCATAGTACACATAGGAGAAACTGAAAAACTGCACTGATTCAAGGTGGTTTTGCAGAGCGACTGTAGTCAAATGCCAAGAGTGCAAGAGATGTAAAGCCAATGGCAAGTGAAGGAATGGAGGCTGGCAGGAAATGCACTGAGCCAGTTACTCGAGTCACTAGGACTTACTGAGCACCTTGTGAGCCAGTGTGCAAAAAAATTATCTTTGATCTTTTTACCAACTACCTTACTAAAATTCATTTTCTGGTTCTACAGATTTTCAGTTGATTCTCCCGGGGTTTTGAAGTAGACAGGCATAGCATCCATACATAATCTAATGTCTTCTCCTTTGAAATATTTAAATCTCATTTCTTTATCTTTCTATTACACCAGGCATTGTGGTACATGCCAGTACTCCCAGCAACAAGGGAGGCTGAAGTGGAAGGATCACCTGAGCCTAAGGAGGTCAAGGCTGCAGTAAACTGTGATCGTGTCCCCGCACTCCAGTGGGGCAACAGAATGAGACTCTGACTCAAATAAATATATGTGTAACACTGAAATATTACTGTGTTTATGTAATAAACCATACTTGACCTTAATACTGGATCTTTAAGTTTTAAAATTTAAAAAGTGGTTGGTGGTTTTCACTATTGTACTATCTTTACAAGGTTGTTATATCAGTGTTATACCACCGAAGGAACTGGAAGCTTCCTACATTTTTCCGTGTTCTGGAGAAGCATCTTTTCTCATAGTTATCAATGAAGCTCTTTGTATAACCAGAACTAGACCTAGCAACATGGACTTTCATAACTTTTCTTTCCTCCCCAGATATATTCAAACTTTCCACTGCTTTTTGACTCTTTTTTCATCGCTTTATATTAACTTAAAACTGATTCTTCTTATTCAGATTTTCAGATTATTAGCATAAAACTCCATATGTATTCTCTAAGAAGTTTTAATTCTTATCTGTGGAATGGCTCTAATTTTTGATGCTAGTTTTAAAAAATTTTTTTCTTAATTAGACTTGCTAGAAATTTGTCAATTTTGTTTATCTTTTCAACAAATAAACAATTCTGCTTTTTCTGTTTCCTAATTTATCACAGAAACTTAATTCCATCCTTCCTATTTATCATGATTTATTTTATTACTCTCTTTCAAATGTCCTAATAAGAATGACTAATGAATTTATTTTCAGTCTTGAGGGCTGTATGTTTTCCTGTTGGTGTTGCTTTGGGTGACATGCTTATCCATGTGCTTTTCCACATACCACAATCTGGCTTCTATCCCCAACACAGGATGAAACAGTTCAGTAATGTCATGCCACTTCTGTCATGTAACATCCATCAGCATTAACCACGCCCTTCTTATTGAAGCTTCTTCTCTCGGCTTTTCTGATAAAATCCTCTCCTCACTTTTCTCTTGCCTCTCTGGCCATCTGTCTCAGTATCATATGCTGATTTCTTTTCTTCTCTTGAACGTATTTCCCAAGACTGTGTGTCTTGGTAGCTCTACCCTGACAGAAAATGATTTCTGGTGGCCTCATTCAAACCATGGATTCATCTCTCTCTTATATGCAAAACTCTCTAAACCCAAATGCACAGCTCCCTACTAGACTAGATCAATTCCAGGATATCCCACAGGTATTTCAGACTCAACGTAGCTAACTTAGTATCATCATCTTAACTCCTAAATTTTACCCTTTTTCTGTGTTCCAGATATTTTGATTAGGAATTATTCTAGACTCCACCCTCTCACTCACATTCAATTAGTCACTAATTTTGAAGATTTTCACCTTGACTCCTCAAGAATCTGTCCCTTCATGGACATTCCCAGAGTCTCTCCCACAGATCATGTATACACAAAGACAAGTTCAATACTCCTTTAATTTCTGTAGCTTCACCCTGACCTCTCCCCACATCTACATAAAATACATCACTTTCTAAGTGATTTTTTTAATAAGTGAAAAATGTAATTATGGCTGACTCATACCTTTTTCTGGCATATTCTATTTGTCTCTTCCTTTTAAGATGACCTCTACCCACCCCTTTCTTCACCTATCTAAATCCCACATGTCCTTCACAGTTCAAGTCTTGTCCCCCGCTATAGAAAGCTCCCTCTCTGTAAATGAATACACACAGATTGTTAAAGGTACTCCTCCTCTGGTGCTAGCATACACCCTTGGCACTTGCCTCTCACAAAACATGTGATTCTACTTTCTTGGCCATTTTACACTACAGGAGATGCCACAGATCTTGGATCCTTGCATCCTCACAGCTAGCATATGCTTGTTCATGTTCAATGTGTGTATCATGCATGAATTATTCTAGAAGAGCTCTTCTTAGATAAGAACTCATATAAACAAGTATAACCAGAATCGATGGTCAGTAAACTGATGCAAAGAGAACATATTAGGCCAGAAAAAACGCAGGACAGATACCCTAGCTCTGCAAATTCACGTTGCTTTTCCAAAAGAGTCCCAGTGGTGCATGGGGGTCAGGAAGCAGACTCCTGTTTCAGCTTTTCTGTGCCCAACATAGCTCACGTCTGAGATAAAGCGCTACAATTTTTAAAAGCCAGTATGGTGATGGTGATGCAGCCCTGAGAAACTTGTGTCCTTAATGAAGAAACAAAAATAAAGGAGTTGATCGCTGCAAATTCATTCCTTAAGATCCTGTCTCAAAACTCCGCTCAATTTAAAATATTAGATCTTAATGTAAGGATTAGAATGAAGAAAAATAAAACAAAATATTAGACGTTACAGGACTCTTTCAGGTTTTTCTTATTTGTTTTTTTGTGGGGTATTTTTTTCCCGTTTGTTTTCATAAAAAATTATAACATATAACTTAGAGGAGCATAAATTTCATAAAGACAAACTATTTTGGAAAAAATCATTTTATCAGAGTTCCAGTTTTCCAATCTGTTTGTCCTCTTAGCTCCCACCTAGATATAGGAAGTGTGCTTTAGTTACACATTTTTGTTTACAGAAAAAAATGGTATCTCCAATTATGACTCAGTGTGACAGTATTTCAGGAACACGGGCTATAGACGTAGGTCCAGAAAGTCATCTCAAATTGAAGTTTGTTGTTCATAGAAAGAACTCCAAAGAACACGGTATGAAATGGGGGGAAAAAAATCACCAACCAGTATTAAAACACCATCTTTAAATGTGAATGATTCACATTCACATAATTTAAGGATGACATATTTTAAACCTACCTTGTCCATCAATTTACTTGCATGAAGACTCAAGCTATTGAAGAATATTTTTTTGCTCAGCAAATGCATTTCTTCAATGGTAGTCAACAATGTAGTTGCACTATTTCCAACAATGCCACTAAAAGCAAAGAATATTTCAGGTTGCAACACAGACATGGAAACAATTCAGTTATTTAACTTATTATAATAATTTTTAAAGATCTAGATTTAAATAAAATATAGAATACAATTGGTGAATTAAAAATAGTTACTCTGATTTAATACAAAAATGTCACAATCTTTTTTCTTTTGAGTTAGGTGATGAAAAACTGAGAACAAACTACTATATTTTCAATATTTCACAATCTCTTTCAGCAAAATTGTGGGTTAAAATAGACATCTGCAATATGTAAACTCATATCTCTATTTTTCCTCTACCACATAAATGCTTATCTTGATTATCCAAGAAGATCAATTTGAATTTTATAAAGAACAGTCCATCGATAATTTTATTAATAAAATATTTAAATTATATAAATACTGACTTATTCTTTTATTTAAAGCTGTTAGACCATATCAATAACATACCTATAAATTACAAAGTTTCTCAATTTTTATACAGCTGTCTAAATAGCAGTATACTTAGACTAACTATAAAAGTCTGATAATATGTTAAAATAACTAATTATTATGTTCCATAATCCTTAAACTGATATTACTGTATAGGGATTGTTCAAGATGAAGTCTCCCATTTTTGTCAGGATCTAACAGAAGTGTGTATATAAAACTATTCCCAATTTTATTCTCTTAATTCACATACTGAAAGTGATTTTTTAAATCTTTTAGGGGAAGTTTTTTGTGGATGTGACAATCCCAGGTTATCATAATAATGGTAATCCAATAATAAATCATAACTTCTAAAGGTATAATAACATCTCACTATGCTTTAAAAAAATTCATAATGCTATAACAAATATAATGGCATTAATTAATACTGGTAAACAGTACGCTAAAAACACAGCAAATTTACTGATATATCATCAACCACATGTGACATATTATAAAAGCAAATACTAATAATACATAGTTCAGTACATTCCAAAACTAAAATAAATTGAATGAATTCTTATAGAGTTCATGCAAGCAAAGCAAATTATCAGTAAAAAATATGTATAAAGCAAACAGCAAAGTATAAGCAAATTAGTAAACAGGTAAGCCATAAATCTTATATTCAAAAGCAGCAAAAATTATTTCAGTTAAAAATATTAGAAGCCAAACACCAAAATAAATTGGAAGGAATTCCCACACGTGCCTGTACATGCAATAAAAACAAGTATTCCCCTGAATAAAAGCATACATCAAGCAACAAAAATAAATTACATGAATGCAAATAGAAACAAACAATTTGATGAAAAACCTGGAGAGAGAGATATCAACATACATTTACATTCTTTTTTTTTAAATTTGGAGTTTTCAGTTGTACTTTGCAGTATTCAGGTACAGCATTCACCAGGTACCAGAAGCTGGTCTAGATACCTCAAGACGCCTCTTCTAACATTTCCTTCTACATTTCCACCCAACATGCTTCAACTGCCCTGAACCGATTTCCCAGTTCTGGCCTTTTCTGTGAATGCCCTGAGGAGAGGCTCAGCTCTCTGGCTTAAGTCTCCTGCTCCTCCACTACAGCCAGCTTCATCTTCCCAGCTTCTCGCTACGGTCACAGTCGTGGGGTCTGGCAGTAAGCAGCGACCCGGTGCTCCCATCACTACAGGCATGCAAGTACTATTCAGAGTTGCCCCAAGGATCAGGGACATCCGAAACAGCAGGGCGAGCTGGCCGGTGAAGAAGAACAGCCCCCGTGTGACCGCCATGCCACTCGCAGTGGCCCCAAGAACAGCCCGTCCAGACACGGGAGGGGAACAGGTGCCGAGGAGGATCGGGAAAGGGCACAGGAGACAGAGATTACTTGGCACGTCTGTTGTATGGCAAGACAACGTCAAGGCCTCTTAAGCAGCTTGGGTCTGAAAGAGTGATGAGAACACAGAAAAGCAGACAGGCACAAAAACAAAGAAACTGTGAACTCCCAGGAAGAAAACTTCACAGGAAAGGATATGAAATCCAAGCACGCTCGGTCTCCTGTTTCCAGGACTCCACCTCTCTTTTTTTTGAAGTTTTAATGCATAGCAGGTCAACCTTTTGAGATCTTGCATGTTTCTTGTTTTTCCCCCAACTTCACTGGCGATTCCTTCCCAGTCTTCTTGGTGGTTTCTCCTCTTCTCAACCTCCGAATGTTGGAGCTTCCCCAGACTGCATCCTCAACCCCATTCTTGATCTACGTTTGTTCCTTAAGTGGTCTCATTAGTCCCGTGGCTTCAAATCTCAACTATATACTGAGAACTAACACATTTGCAACTTCAACCCTCATCTCTCTCTGTATCATCTGCTCATTCAAAATATACATTTGCAGGTGCATCCAATCTGACAGGGCCCAAACTGAGCTGTCCATTACCCACCCCCCAACCTGTTTGTCCCAGCCTCCCATCTCAGCAAGCAATACCATTCACCCAGGTGATCAAACCAAAAGCCAAGAACTCACCTTGACTCCTCACACACCACTCTTTCTGGTCCATCTACACGTCCTGTTGGCTATGACATGAATTATCTCCAGAATCAACCTCCAAGACCAGTGCTCTCGTTTAACTCATCATTCATCACCTCTGCTCAGAACTGCTTCCTAAATACCTTCCTTACCTCTCCTTTTGCCCCTCTACACTACATGATTCACAGAGCATGCAGAGTAACGTTGTACCACAAATCCACTCAGGTCACTCAAAACCCTCACCCTCTGCCCAGTCAGTTGGTATAAATTCTAAATCCTCACCATGGCCTTGGCCTTCAAAGTTCTGTATGACCTGGCCTCTCTCCACCTTTCTGAGTTCATCTCCCTCTAGTCCTCCCAATTCACTATACTCCATATACTACTGGTCTTCCTTCCAGTTCTCCAAAATGCAAGCTTTTCCTCACTTCAGGACCAGAGTGCACTTCCATCTAGGACTCTCCTCTCCAGGACTTCCTCACGTCCAGCTCCTTCTCATTATCCAGGTCTCTGTACAAACATCACCTCCACCGAGAGGCCTCCAGTCACATACATATACTTATACTCGTCCACACATGGTTATTTCCTCTAAAATTTCTACTTCTCATCTCCTGCTTCCTGTCTCTCAGTGCCCTTATCGGTATCTGAAAGTATTATTTTATGCTTGTTTGTCTCCCCTATTAGAATGTAAAATTAAGCTCTGTTTTGTTCCCTGCTGTTTCCTGAAAGAGTGACAATACAGTCAACTTTTAAACTAAGTAAGTAAATGTGTGAACAAGTAGAAAAAGTGCATGCAAGTGAATCAAGAGATTTTAACTGTCATTGTCAACATCATCATCTTCATAGTCAGAAAAATTATAATTCTCAGAACCTAAAAAAAAACTTAACGAGCATCTTTGGACTCTAAATGATTTTTTAAACATTTTCTATATAGAAATTGAGATAATCACTATCTTTAAGTAATAAATTTCATGTAGTACTACCATGGACACTACTAAATAAACAATTTTTAAAAATATTTCATCAGAATCTTTTTAAAACGCAGCATCTGCAATGTCCAGCTGCTTTTAGCTCTCATGTACTTTCTAAGTATTTATCATTCCCTTACTTTAGGAATCTTATAACACTACAATGGAAACTAATGTGTTCTTTTTGAGTTATGAGAATGATGATAATAAGTTTATAACTAAAATGTTAAGAGGACTAACTCAAGCCACAGGATCAGTTTTGAAGCCTGTGGCTTGTTAGTCTTGTTTGAAAACCTACTGATAACTTGTAAAGTCCACTTCTTAGCTGTGAAGTTCTGGATAGCTGTCCTTGGTCATGGAGGGGTAGGTGATCATCTCACCACTGCCTTTTGGTGCTCTGTGAACTAGTGAGCCCTGAATCTCTCCTTGATGCTAGTTATAACCCTCTTAGCTTTTAACAGTTGACCTGCTGCTCCTGATACTGGCATACTGGATAACAAGTAATTTTGAAATAAAATTTTAATGTAGAAATGTAGAAAATTCCAAAAATACCGCTTGGAGGGACATTGTTTTAATACAACTACAAGTATAACATAGTCTTATGGTGACAGTCACAATATAGCTCAAATGTATAACAACAACAGATATATGCAAAGCCAAAAGGATGCAAATTTTAAAGTCAAAGATCACAGTTTGGATAAGACAAGTGTTTCCTAATCAGATAAAGTTGCTTTTATGTAGAGAAGATACAGCTACAGCTGCATTTCATCGCTTGTAGTAAACTAACTGCTAAAGAAGAACTGAAGTTCCCTACCCTTTGAACAGGACACTTCAATCAGCATGTCCTTCCGTGAGCACATTACACAGTGGCTTCAGTCAACATGGATCTCTTACTGATTCAGGGAGTCTCAGTGAACACTTAGGTTATAGACTCATATTGTTTTATGGGTTATAAGTGCATGTGGGGGGGGGTTAAGCTTGGAGAAGAATGGAAATGAGAACCCTCCAGGTAGAGCATGCATAATTTGCATAGAATGATTCACAAGGTGTGGAGCTTCTAGTACTTATACTAGTCTACACACAGTGAAAACAAACAAACCAAAAACTGCACGCTGAAAAGAGAGATGACATGCGAGTTAGCAAACTTCACCATTCCACTTACCTGATTGTATGGTGGTAAAATTTGAGGAGATTAGAAATTTTATATAATAAAACTGCCCCAGGTTCAGCAACTATTACTTGCTCAATTCGAACCTATTGAAACATGTGAAAAGAAATTGAACATTTCTTAAAAGCATAACCTTTCCTCATTAGTGAAATGTGGTATAAATAGCATAAAAATTAAAGATAAAATTTTATTATTGCAGAGCTCACAAAATACCTTTAAATAATGAGCATTAAGTCATAGATAGTAAAAACATTTTAACACAGATATACTCTACAAAGAAAAATGATCCATTATTTGCAGAATTTGACTCAAGGCAGTTATTACCAGAAACATCAATAAAACGAGATCATTTTGAGGTTTATCATCAGTATGCAGTGAAATTTATTCAATGCTATTGCGAAGGCAGCCACTACAATCCCCAAAACAGATTATCTGTGAAAACATACCACTCTATTGCCAAATATACAGGAAAGAAAAAAAAAATTCTTGTCTTGAAACTATTTTACCAGTTTCTTGGTCTATTAATCAAAGAATAAAATACCAGGCAAATCTTAAATTAGCCCCAACATATTTGCCTAAATCAGTTCCAGTTCAGGATTAACTTGATCTGCCTCAAGATTCTTTTATCATGAATCTTTTCTAATTAAATGTCATTCCTCACTGATTCTTCTCGTCCATCACAGTCCCTCATTCGTGAATCAAATCCAAACCATACTGATATCTGCTTTCTGACATACTGTGCTGCAGCTGCCCTTAAGCTACTCCTTACGTTGTATCTCCTTGCTTTCCTAACTAGCTTCAAAATATGAGCACCGGACGGACACTGTATCTTCTGCTTCTTTTCCGTCTCTGCAGCATCAGGCAGAATAGCACAAACACAAAACAGATCCTTCACGACTGCTTTTGAAAGTTGAAGTTTCTCTGTACTTAGGTTTTATTTTAGCTCATGTCATAACACCGACAAATGTGATCTGCTAGAGTGAGATTCTCTAAATGTATGCACATCAGGATACAAAAAATTATGGAAATTAATTTACCTGCACGTTAACATGTTTGTGAAGCTGACTCTTCTTTTGACATAAGGCAACAGACTATCTAATGACCACAATACCACAGCTCATAAATGGCACCCGAATTTAAAGTCTAACTCCCTTAAGAAAGAAAGTGAGAAAAGAGGGGGAAAGGGGGACCAAGGGAAAGAGGGAAGGCAAGCAACAAAAAGGCCATTCCCATCTCTCCACACACACAAAGGCTCTGAGGGAAAGCAGCAATTCAGAACACAACAGCCCCGACACAGACACAACCAAGAGAGGCTGGAAAGCGAGACATGCATGTGGTGCACAAGACTGCTTCGCCACACAGAAGGCAACACTGTCTGCTGAGGGCTACCTAAGAGACCAACCATATTCAGTAAAAGCCAACAGTCACTGGAAAAACAAGAGACAGGAGAAACAAAACTTGAAAGGTGAAAAGGGTCAGAAAATGAGGAAACGGTGGCAGCAGCAACGGACTGGAAATGACCACAGTCACGATAGTGGAGGGAAACGTCCTGAGCCGAGTCAGAAAGCAGCCATGGAACGACGTTGGCCCAGACACAACGCGGGCAGAACAGACTCTACCAAGAAGCACTCAGCAACCTTAACCACACTGCTGGAAGTGGCACCCATGACAAAGGCAGATATAAAAAGGAGCAGAGCGGGTGCAGGCACTGACAGCAGAGACGGTGGGACGAGCTGAAGGTCAGCAGCACTCTCCTCTCCAAGGCCAGAGGGAGCAACAGCAAGAGCAGAGCCACAAGAGGGAGGGCGGGTGAGCTTGTGTTCATGGAGAAGGTACCCAGGGAGAAGGGAGGATGGCCAGGACACGAGGACCTCCCTTCCCCTAATGTCCCAGACAGCCGCTCAGGTAAACACCTGCTCCCAGCTACACCTCGAAACTGAGGGCACAATGACCCTATTGTGCAATTCACGTTCTGTGACATTTATCTCTTACATGTAGCTACTTTCACCATAGAGCCCACCATAATCTAAGGGCAGCAGACGATACACTCAAGTTTCTATTAAAAGGATAAATTCAAATGACAGCTGGTAATAGGTCAGCAATCTAAAACATTCATACAAAAGAAGGATCATTACACCCATGGGTTTGAAAACAAAGTCAATAAATTAATTCTGTAGTTTCTAACTGCACCTCTGGAGGAAGAATGTGCAAGGTGACAGGCTTGATGCTGATGAGCCGTGGTACCCTCCACACACAAATGTCATTTTAAACTTAAAGCATAGACTTTTTAAACTGGCGATAAGTTTAAAGATCTTATCTTAATACACACAT
Source organism: Carlito syrichta (assembly GCF_000164805.1). Classification (NCBI taxonomy): domain Eukaryota; kingdom Metazoa; phylum Chordata; class Mammalia; order Primates; family Tarsiidae; genus Carlito; species Carlito syrichta. The sequence goes on along the minus strand of NW_007253877.1, from coordinate 575,434 downwards.
TTAGAAATATTTAGTCCACTATCCATCAAGTTTCACTTTACTAAGTCAAAGAAAAACTGTTACAAAAAAATAAACTAGATATATTGTTTCTCAAGGGTATCTCCCATTACCACTATAAACTTTTGTTCCTAAAAATCAAAATCTCACATCCTAAAAGGAATTCATTCCTACCAAGAATATGGGTGGCCAAAGTAACCAAAACATCCAAGATCATATATCATTAGGAAAAATTTAGCTGCCTATTAATTAGGAAGAAGAAATTTTACATTAATGAAATGTAAAAGCAGACAGATCACTAAGACAAACAGAATTATGCAAAAGAAAACATTAAAGTAGGATTTTTTTTCCTCAGCTGATGATATCTCTGAAAATATCAGATACCCAAATAAAGTCACCCAGAAAGAATATTCTTAAAATAGTGTGACACTGTGAGTATATGAAGAAAGGGAAGGCATGAGAGTTGTTGGATTACATAATATACCACTATCCAGTTAATTGGATGTGTAACTACTGTGGACACCTACCAAATATTCTCTGGGTTGTGCAATAAATATCAGTATCATACAGAAAGACATACAGTTTCTGTCATTTCAGAAACTAAATGGACTTTCTTCATTTTACAACAAAAAGATAACTGTTTGCTTACTAGCTTCTTCTTTACCTTTGGTCATTAAAATTACATTAAAATTTGCCAGAGGATCACAAAAATTTCCTACAACTGTTATAAGCACCTTTCTGGGAATGTACATTTTAAGGAAGATGAAATGATAATTTCTACGTACATTTTAAAACAAAGACAGACTTCTGTACATAATGTCATTATATAAGCAACAGATGTTTGTTTAAATATTTTTTTTTTTTTTGAGTTGGAGTCTCACTCCACTGCCCAGGCTGGAGTCCAGTGGCACAATCACGGCTACCCCAGGGTTGACCTGCTGGGCTCCCGCGACCCTTCTGCCTCAGCCTTCCAAGTAGTCGGAACTATATGCATGCACTACCACACTCAGTTATTTTTTGATTTATTATAGAGACAAGGTCTTGCCAAGTTGCCCAGGCTATTCTCAAACCCCCGGGCTCAGGCAATTCACTTGCCTCAGCCTCCCAAAGTGCTGGGATTACAGGCTGAGCCACCGAGCCCGGCCTGTTTAAACATTTTTAACATTTCTTACTCAGAACAAGACTAGAAACTCTAAGGCCTATTCCAACCTGCAGATTCTAAAATTATAACACATTATACAATTAGTTTTTTAAAAAGAAGCACTGTAATAAGAAATGTAATACCATCGCTTCTCGGCCTTTTGGCTAAGATCAAGTGTAGAAACATAATACCCTAAGTAAGGATGTAGGGGAAAAAAAGGTAAGGACAAGAAAGTACAATTTAGTTATCAAAGTGACCAGGAGTTTCATTTAACTATGTAAAGTTATAAAAAGGTATGAAAAATGCAGAAAAATATATATATTTTTTGAGATAGGGTTTCACTCTGACACCCAGGCAGGAGTACGGTGGCAGGATCATGGTTCATCACAGCCTCCACACCTCCTGGGTTCAGGCAATCCTCCTACCTCAGCCTCCCATGTAGCTGGGACTACAGGCTCACATTTTTTGTAGAAAAAAGGTCTCAATATGTTACCCAGGCTGGTCACAAACTCCTGAATCCAAGTGATTCCCTCCCTTCAACCTTCAATCCCAGTGCAGGGATTACAGGCATGAGCCACTGCACCAGACCAAAAATAAACTTTATAATCTTATTTTTATTCTTCCTTTTCTTCTTTTATCTTTTCAATACTACCAATATTCAAAATAAGCAAACTTTATGTGGGTCATAAATGTCTAAAGATCAAACTATGGCAAGTAAATATTTCATTTAGGAGAAATAAGTAAAACACTTTCAAAATACTTTGCTATTTATTTACTGACTAAACAATTGGACCCTAAGAGATCAAGTTATAATAATAATAATTAACTTTGTAAATACAATAAATTGTCACAAGTGTGTCATCTGAGATTTCCTTGCCTAGACAACATACCAAAGAATATCTTAGAAATAAAAGAAAAATAGTTCAAAAATTTAGTTCTTGATAAGGATACACCATAAAACTTCTGGATTTCAATTTCTATATGGTAAATAGAAGTCAATCCACAAAGAAAAGTAAACTACCAACTGCCAGGTATTCCATAAATGTTAATCAAGGAAAAGAACACTGTTGCAAGACTTATTCAGTGCCAGGGCTATGCACTTCACCTTCATAGTTACCTCATTTAGGCGTCACAACAACCCTGGACAGTGGGTATTTTACCTACAAGTTCAATGTGAGCAAATGAGGGTGCAGAAGAGTTAAGCAACGGGAACAAGTAAACACAATTAAGTGGCAAAATGGAATTCTAACTCAAGTCTGACTCCAAATTCTGTCCCTTGTACTACAAACAGTATTAGTAATACTGATATACATTATTTTATCCTTCAATTAATCATTTTTTATAGCTGGGGCAAAAAAATTTACTATGCTTGAAGCAATAAAGTAAATGAGATATGCTCTTAGTAAATCTCTCAAGAGTTCATACACACCATTTAAATTTAGTAAACTTGTTCTCAATTGATTAAAATTAAGTCACTATGGGAAACTAATCTATAAGAACTAAGTCAACATAGGCAAACCAAAAATATGTCCAATTTTCATGCTCAGGAGAAAATTGGCAATGATTATTTTATTATTTTATTTTTTTATTTATTTTTTTGAGTTGGAGTCTCACTCTGTCGCCCAGACTGGAGTGTAGTGGCCACTCCTGGCCACTGCAGCCTCGACCTGCTGGGCTCTGGCAATCCTTCCGCCTCAGCCTTCCAAGTAGCAGGAACTACAGGCACGCGCTACCACACCCGGCTAATTTTTTTTTTTGATTTATTGTAGACATGAGGTCTCATCAAGTTGCCCAGGCGGGTCTTGAACCCGCGGCTCAGGCAATCCACTCACCTCAGCCTCCCAAAGGCGCGGGATTACAGGCTGAGCCACCGAGCCCAGCTGGCAATGATTATTTTTAAATGTACTTTATTGCCTAAATTAATGCATTTACTTGACAAAGTAACTGGCTGAGTTTGAGCTAGTATCAGTTTCTTTAAATTCATAATAATAAGGCAATAGTTTAACCAGATGTCTTATAGCGTATATTTTTAAAAACATTTTACCTTCAGAGGCCTACACACACCCTCGGTGATATGCCCAACAACTTCTTGAATATTTTCTTCAACACCTAAAATTAATGATTACACAATTAACATTTTTCCATACTTTTCCATTTTTTACATATAAGTTCAAAAACTAACAGTAATATATACGATTAATAGCACTAATAACACTTAAAATGACCATAACAGTATTTTGTTAAGCTCGACGTCTTTTCAAACATTAGTAATTGTAATAATATTTAATGTATGTCTAAAAGTCTTGTTCGTTCATTTGACTGTTTAGTGAACAAAATGAACAATATTTCTTTGTGTATGAGGAAAAAAGACTATGGAATTTACTAATTGAAGGAAGTGATATGAAGATGTATTATGTGTTTTACAAATGCTTTTCCCCAGGCAGTGCTGCTGCACACATAAGCTGAAGCCATCAAGATGAAAAACATACCTTGCAATATCATGGAAAAACTAGCATTTTCTAAATATCAACTATGTATCAACTATGTATCACCTGACATTCACTGCGTGTAACCTTCATATTTACGGATGGAAAAACTCAAGCTCGGAAAACTTAAGTCATTTCTGTAAACTAGCCTATTTCGTCTAAATCCAGTCTGTTTCCTTTCAGCTTCCTACTGTTCGTTCTGCCTCTCATATGTACTTTTTTAAAACATCTTTAAAGAAACATTCTTTTATACTGGGTAATTAAAATAATAATGAAAGAAAATCTTAAAATGCACTTTGTGCCAATCAAACATACCTGCTGATTTTAATCTCAATACTGAAGAGTCAGAAACTGTAAGGTTAAGAATTGCCATCAATTTGTAACACTGGCCTCTCTTGCAGATAACGTGATGAACCACAGTGAGGTGTGGCTGAGTACGCAAAACAATCAAGTGATACCAGGTCACAGTATTTCCCCTCACTTGCTATCAAAAATAGAACATCTTTTAACCACACACTAAGCTCTCAAACTGAGATATCTTTAGGCAATCACAACTAAGAATAGCTCGACTTCTAAAAACAAGACATTAACAACTCTATAGTTATTTTTCTTCCTTGAAATCAAGACAAAAATTTTAACTACATTTAGTACATATGACAGTTATTTTTGGAACTTTAAAAGTCCCATGGGAATAAAAAAAAGGGGGAGCTGGGCAGCAGAAATCAAAGAATAAATAGCTCAGTCACCTTAAGCAAATCACTCAGCCTGTTTACTCACAGATAAAATAAAGATACCACTTATACTTTTCAGGTGTCACGCTAAGGTTCTGAATAATGTATAACAGACACTCCAGAAATTTCTTTAAAGTGCAGCAGAGGAGTGTAGGCTGGATATAAAAGGTCATCAGGGTCTGGTATAAACTGGACAGTCGAGTGACGGGGTGAAAGTGATTTGAGTATGAAGCTGAGTAGCAGAATAAGGGAGAATCTGCAGTGAGAAGAGGAATCAGAACACTTGTACCGCCTAGGTGAGAGGTATGAAGATGACGACAACACGATAAACAGAGAAGCTTGTGTTCTCTCTGCATCTAGGCAACAAGACACTCGATGGACCCACCTTGTGTGCTTACATGCTTTAAGAGGGCTTCAAGGTGTTCCTTTTCAGAGGCAGCAGCTTGATGGAGCCAAGCCAACATATCCCCCACGTACCTAACGCAAACCAAATGTTAATCAAGATTTCCTTCAAAAGTCACCAAATCCCCTCTGCCATCTTTTCACTATACCTCAAGGGGTCATGGGAGTGCATTTCAATAGGCCTCGGTGTACCTCCTGGGCCTCCTCTTGTGAGAGCATCAATAAATCCACGGACAACTGTACTTCTTCTGGCTGTTCCAAATTCATCTAAGGTATACCTAGAAGAAACAAATTATGTGTAAAAAACAGTAGTTACTTCTTCTCTTAATCATTTCATCTGACAAATGCAGTTTCTGAGATAAGCAAGATACCTAGAGCTCCAGGCACTGTCAAGCAAGATTCCTTTTAAACAAGAAAAAAGACTTATCAGATAACTTCAGCATACTGAAAATCCAATCTGAGAGTAAAAACTTGTACTCCTTCTAAGAAAGAATGCTGGGATTTGGTACTAAAACTGGGGCAGCAGGAAAAAGGATAGAGCAATGGATTTAATAAAAGACAGTCAAGCCAAGGGGTAAGCCCCAACTCAGCAGTTCTCAGTGTATCTGCAGTCATGATGTTCTACTGTTTTACATAAAGCCATAATACCCGCTTCTCATAAACTGGCCAGGATTAGAACTCTGCAATCTAAAAATTAAGACTTTTTCTTCTACGTTAAAAAATTTCTCTTTCACACATACTATCACAACTACCACCAAAATTTGCCCCAAAAACCCCTACTTATTTTTTAAAAAGTAAATTACTTTGACTCAAATATTGGACATACTGGACGGTAGATTTTCTGACCAAACATGCACACACAGCAAATACATTATTTTAAAAGCCATATCTTCAGAAGTCACCTATTATAACTGAAAGTAGGGGGGGAGGCTTTCAAAGGTGAGGGAACTGGTAGCAAGATCAGTTTTGTGCTGGGGAGTAGGACAATCTGGGGTGCAATTGACGACGGTGTCTTGGAGCTGCCAAGAGTGCCCATTTATTAGCCTAGATGTAGCACCTGCTTCCCATCATCACGACCCTTCCTCACACCATCCCCCAACTGAAAGTGCTACTTTGAAAGCATACAGGGAAACAAAATATTTTTTTAGCAGCCTAATGTCAGCAGATCCTAGACTCATTAACTTTTAAATACCTAAACAGTATTCTACCAGGCTAAATTTAAGAATCAGTTCATTAACCTATATATGAACAGAAGTTACCAAAACTTCCCAAAATAATCCAGTTCTCAGACTACACTGCTCTCTTTCATGTGTTGCTGACTGGATGAAAAATCCATATATTTTTTAAACAGAATAAAGTTGAAAGAGGAATTACTTCTAAATAAAATGGTAAGTCTGAAGAAGTAGCAAATAGCTATAAATTTTTAGAAATCTGAATCGTTTTTGAGGACTGTTTACCATTAACTAGACTGTGGTTCTTTGTGTGTTTGTTTTAAATTAAAAGGAATGGCTTTGAGATTCCTTGCAGTGACACACTAGTACAGGAAAGGGATAGCGCGACATTAAGCTAAATTTTGCTAAATTATACAGCTGCCTTGCATTTAATTTCTATTTTTTAAACAAATCAGAACCAAAATGCTCACTTCTGTTTTTTTTTCTCTTATGCTTTTAAATTACCAATCCATCAGTTGCAAAGAATACCTTCTTTCAAATGATCACCGGATCCTATGAAATAATGAACTTATGATAAGATAATCACTTATCACAGCAAAACTGTATGTACTTTTAACTTTTTAAATACATAAAACTAATCCTCACTCTCAAGACCTTCTAACTTCAGTAAAAATAAACAACATAATTTATTTCTAGGACTGTCCACTGGGACCACAGTTACAACAGAAACAAGTGAATCTACTGTTTTAAATGGGTGTTTTAAATGGGGGTAAATTACCAAGCCTGGGCAACATATCTGCTCATTAGCATGAAATATCAGTAAACATTAATATTAATGTTAATTTTCCTACAAAACAAATATAATTTAAAGCAAAAAAGCATAAGTCACATAGACCCCTCAATGACATCTGTAAACACGAAACATCCACCCCAGAGACAGAAGAAAACCTCTTTAACCAAAATCAGACTCTTTTCTAACGGTGATCAAAAATTCAAAATGTAGCTTTGTAAGGGTGAGTGCTCACATTATGCAAATATTCTAAAATGCCTGTAGCTAAAATTAAAAGTCCCCCATTTTTAAAGTTATGGTTAGCTACAGTTTTTTTAAGAAATCTGGTCAAAAAGCAAATGCAAAGAAGAAACATTTTATTCAAAAAGCAAACTAAAAGATAAAAGAATAACATAAAAGCTTCTCTTTGGAATACAGCAAATACATAAAGAATGATGAAAAACCAGTATTGTAAATATTGCTACATTCTTAAAGAGTTTATATATTGAAAGTTTACCAAAGGAAAGAAGAAATCATCAATGTTTTTTCACTTCCACTCATAATCTGTACTTGATTTCTGAAGCCAGTAATGCAATGGCATTTGTATATATACTCTGTAAGAAACACTGAGTATGACAACTTTCCCCAGGAACTTCAATAGTTGATATTTTTCTTGCACATGATACACATCTGGGACACAATGAACAGTGAAGTTTTTACATACTGCTTGTAAAGTTCATAGAGTGCCATCTGGTGGTTACCATGATTACACTATGAAGTTTTTCCTAAATTTAAGGAAAGCTCCTAACACTTTAAAAACAGATGATGACTTAATGAAAGGCTGATTTTCTCTTTTTCAGCATTTATCTTCTCACAATCATCTGGTCTTAAAAACTTACTTCCTCACTCAACTTCCAAAGCCTCTTAAAGTCTCCCAATTTGCCATTACTGCCCCGTTCCCCGACATGTGCCCTTCAGAGAGACCTCCTCTGCCTCCCTGCTGTAGCATCACTCTTTGTCTTCCATGTATCTTCCCTGGTTGCCATGTAGGCCTTAAATACCCCTCCTAGCTGGGCTCGGTGGCTCAGCCTGTATTCCCGCGCCTTTGGGAGGCTGAGGTAAGTGGATTGCCTGAGCCCGCAGGTTCGAGACCCGCCTGGGCAACTTGGCAAGACCTCATCTCTACAATAAATCAAAAATTAGCCGGGCGTAGTAGCACGTGCCTGTAGTTCCAGCTACTTGGAAGGCTGAGGGGGAAGGATCAACAGAGCCCAGAAGGTTGAGGGTGCGGTGGCTGGGAGTGGCCACTGAACTCCAGTATGGGTGACAGAGTGAGACTTCAACTCAAAAAAAAAAAAAACCCTCCTTAGTTGACAGCTTTCTACTCACCTTCTCTCAAAGTGAAAATAACATCCAAAATTTGGTGACACACACTCAGCACCTCAGGCGAGCAATCAAACTTAATCTCCACATCATCCCTGTAAACCAGGCCCTATTGTTATCTTCAGTTTGCGGCTATGGAAACTGAAGCTTATGAGGCTTTAAGGACCTGGCAGGAAATGACTCAGATCCCACTTCTTAAACCTTTACCCAGTACTGCTCCTTCCCAAGTGCAGGTCAAGAATCCCAACTAAGGAAAAGCATATTTACAGCAGGAGTCAAATGTCCTTGCCAGGTGCCCAACCGCACAAAGGCTTTTTTCTAAAGATGAACCTGGCGAACAAGTACTAATCAACAGACAACATAAACTTCATCAAACACTACAAGTTTTAAGTACTAAAATAAAAGATGCCAATGTCTTACAGTGAAAAACACATTTCAAGCTGGGTTCGGTGGCTCAGCCAGTAATCCCGCGCCTTTGGGAGGCTGAGGTGAGTGGATTGCCTGAGCCCGCGGGTTCAAGACCCGCCTGGGCAGCGAGACCTCATCTCTACAATAAATCAAAAAAATCAGCCGGGCGTGGTAGCGCATGCCTGTAATTCCGGTTACTTGGAAGGCTGAGGCGGAAGGATCGCCGGAGCCCAGCAGGTCGAGGCTGCGGTGGCCGGGAGCAGCCACTGCACTCCAGTCTGAGCGACTGAGTAAGACTGCAACTCAAAAAAAAAAAGAAAAAGAAAAACACATTTCAAAGCAGAAGTGAGCCGCTCAGGGGATGATCCACAGTGGGCATCGGCTTCCCAAGGGCACACGAACAGCATTTGGGGCCATGATGACCTGGCCCTTCCCTGCTACCAAATTTACGGGCAGGGCAAGTTTTTGCAATTGATATCCCCAGGTACATGTGCTGCTGTAATCTCCCCCTTGACACCCGCCACTTCCTCAACCTGGAATGTTCTGTCCTCCCTCTTCTGGGAAAATGCCTACTCGACCTTCAGAATTCACTGGATACCTACTTCCCTTGGGAAACATTCACTGATGTTCATCTCCCTCCTCCACCCAGAATACTTGAGCCACACCGCACCAGGGACGTGACCCCTAGACTGGCATTTGGTATACTCAATTAAAACACATTTGCTTATGTCTAGTTCCATAAAATAGTCATTTGAGGGCAACGTTCCACTGGTGCTGTGTCTCTGGCACTTAGGATAGTGCTCAACACATCAAAGTACTCAGTAAGTAGCAGAGTTTTATAGTGTACCAGCATCTGTGTTTAATAACCTGATTATAGGCTAAGTAATGTCCCAATCATAAAGCAATGGGGAAATCCTCCAAAAGTAGTGTAAGCTGCATCTGAAAGGGATGATTCAGAGCAGGACTCAAGCCTTGGATCAGCATCCCCAGACTTAATTATCATCAACTCTGAGTCCACCTAAAGCTTATTCTCAGTGGTCGCCATGTTTCCTTAACTTTAGCTTTGGTCCCTCCTTGGGGAGGTCTCGGTATCTCTCTCTCTCTCTCTCTCTCTCTCTCTCTCTTTCTCTCTCTCTCTCTCTCTCTCATTTGCTTTCTAAATAAACTTTCCTTGAAAACTTAAAAAAAAAAAGCTTATTCTCACACTACTCCAGGTTTTAAAAAAATATATTTACTTTTTATTTTATGAAAAATAAAGCAATAGAATTAAAATACAAAATAATATATGTCGAGTTGTAAATGCACTGGATTCTTACCAAAAGCATTACCACATAGTTCTTGGTTGGCATAACATACTGGGTCAAGACTAGACTCTCTTTTCTTGAATCCTATTAATAGAACCCTGGTATTAAATATTGTCTTTAACCTCTGGGAATCTATTGCTCAGCACCAATAAGATGTCCTTTTCTCCAGGGAAAGGTTAATATGGGAGCTTTAGCTACAGACTGGGGGAAAGCCCTTACTCGCTATACAAACAAGAAGAGTTTAGATACAGGAACACCTTGGTTTTCCTCTCCATATTGTTTTCTACAGCATGTAATATTCAAATAAGCTGATATGCAACGACACACATTCATTTTGAGGTGATAACATCATTGCAAATTATGAAAAATGTTACTCAAACTATTATACATAAATTTGATAATACTAAATATTCATGTAAATTATCAAAAAAAGCAGGAAAAAGTCACCAACTTATGTAAGACAGGTCTGTCCTGCAGGGCTTCCGTTGCCTGAGTTAATACTGGAGATATGTCACATGATTCTTGTGTCAATGCTCTGCATTCATCTGAAAATAATTAATATTAAAATTTCTGTTACATTAAAATTAGGTTGCATGCCAGGAGTCTTAATTCTACAGCAAATATCCCATGAAAAAAATGCTTAGAAGAACCTAGAGATTACAACAACAAAAACTAGCTTATGCTGTCAACCAAACTAAACATTCAAGCTTTAAATGATCATATAGGCTATGTGGTACACATCAAACCTATGTTTTACTCAAAAAACTAGTTTTGAAGAAACCGATCAAAGAACAAATATTTCCTGATAACTGCCAGACACATGGCAATATAAGTGAAGAGAGGGGAGTACTAAAAATATCAATTTCTTCCCTCAGAAACAATCTTTAGGCAGTTCGCAAAAAATGTTAATATGGATAACTGACATATGGTAATAAAATTATACTTTCAAAGTAATTTGCATTTTAAACTCTTAATCTCTACACCAATATTTCCTTTATTTTACTATTCTATTTTTATCTATAAAATGCACAAAAATACCTATTATGCTCAAAAAATTTAGAACTTAATCAGAAATTCTGAACCTCTTGGTATATGAGGACTTCACACTAGCAGTATATTTCCTAGCATACATTGGCTGGAAAACAACAAAAACAACAACAACAACAAAAAAACATACATGTATAGAATTAGAGACATCTTAAAATGATCACAGTCCCCAGAAGACAGAAGCCCACAGCAGTCTGGAACCGATGTGTCAGATGTTGTAAGTGTACAAAGACATCTGAGGCAAGCTCCTTGCCTTTGAGAAAGTAGAATACTAACTGGAGGCGTAAGATACAGATGAGAAAAACGAAGTGATAACAGAGCAGCACACTCCTCAGTGCTCAATAAAGATTTCCAGGGACTACTGTTCAGAGCCAGGAAGTCACTGGGATTCACTGTATGTAGTCTTGGAGACCTCCAGGAAGACTGATGGCCTAAGTGCTGCCTTGAAGGCTGAGGTAGGATTTGGGCACAAGGAAAAAAAGTCAGACAACACTCTAGGTGGGAGTAGACAGCATAACAGAGAGGAAGAAAAACAAACAAGCTTTAGAGATGAAGAGTAAATCAAACAGGTCAAAGAATTAGGTTTTCATAGGAAAGTTCAGGTGTCAACTGGTTAAATGGATTTAATTCCAATTCCTTCCAACAGTCAGTTGGTAACCTGTCAAAATATCACGTGCTCCTGTTCCACCCTTGCATATTTTAACTCTCTTCTACAGTTTTAACAAGCTATTCTGCAAACAACCTATTGAAACACTTTAAAACAAAACTAAAGCAAACAAAGCACGTGTGGTAGGCAAAATAATGGCCCTCCAAAGATGGCCACACCCTAGTCCCTGGAATCTGTGAATATGTTACCTTATGTGGCAAAAGAAACTCTGCAGACAAAATTAAAATAATAGACCTTAAAATAAGGAGACTTTCCAGATTTCCCAAGTGGGTCCACGGTGACCACACCAGCCTCACAAAAGCGGAGGCCAGCAGAAGAGCTAGTCAGAGACACAAGAAGGAAGGGGAGACAGAAGAGCCTCAAGGTGAGAGACTCATCTGGCCCACCATTGTTGGCCGTGCAGAAGGAGGCAGGGGCACAAGTAGTCTCTAGAAACTAGGAAAAGCCCTTAGTGACCGCCAGCAAGGAAACTCAGACCTCCATCCTGCAAACCCGAGAAACTGTCCTCTGCCCATGAACCGAATGAGCAAGGAAACAGATTATCCCTAGAGCCTACAAAAACCAAGGTAGCCTGTCCACATCATGATCTTAGCACGGGAGGAGCCATGTTTAACTTCTGACCTACAGAACCACAAGATGATAAACATGTGTTGCTTTAAGCCACTAAATCTGTGGCAATTTGTTACAGCAACAGTAAAAAACTAATTACCATTTATGACTTTACAGTTATGTAAACAACAATACATATGTAATCAACTTTAAGACAACCTAGGGCAGATATATTGTCATTTTTAAAATTTCTATCCTTAATCAAGCATGCTGTGTAGCTGATAGTAGGTGCTGGTGATACAAACACAAAGACAATATGTTCAAATATAAAGTTTGTTTTCCTTTTTAAAAATATTTTTGATTACTGACTAACATGGTGGCTCACTCCTGTAATCCCAGCACTTTCGAAGGCCAAGATTAAAGGACTGCTTGAGTTCAGGAGTTCAAGACCAGCCTGCACAACATAGTGAGCTACAAAAAATCAAAAAATAAGCCAGGCATGGTGGTGCGTGCCTACAGTCCCAGCTACTCGGAGGCTCAAGCAGGATTGCCTGAGCCCAAGAGGTTAAGGCTATAGTGAGCCATGATCGTGCTACTGCACTCAAACCTGGGTGACATAGTGAGACCCTGACTCAAAAAATAAAATTAAAATTAAATTAAATTAATAAAACAAAATAGTACTAAAATCATATCAGAGATCCAGTAAAATGTTAAAAATCAAATCCTAACTTTAAAAAGAATTTTTTTTTTTTTTTTTGAGTTGAAGTCTCACTCTGTTGTCCAGACTGGAGTGCAGTGGCCGCTCCCGGGCACCGCAGCCTCAACCTGCTGGGCTCCAGCGATCCTTCCACCTCAGCCTTCCGAGTAGCCGGAATTACAGGCGCGTGCTACCACGCCCGGCTAATTTTTTGATTCATTGTAGAGATGAGGTCTCGCCTGCCCTGGCGGGTCTCAAACTCAGGCAATCCACATACCTCAGCCTCCCAAAGGCGCAGGATTACAGGCTGAGCCACCGAGACCGGCTAAAAAATATTTTTGAATACTAAAATTAAAACTTATCAAATAAAGACCAAGTGAAATTTTAAAATCAAGCACAAATATTCATGAATCTAGACAACATGGAAGAAATCACTTACTTTGAGCCCACCGGTAAAGTCTTTCATAAGCTGTTTCTTGAAGCAAGGCCATCTGTTCCATAATTTCTAAACTAAAAAAGAAATAAAGTAAAAGACTTATTATAATTTAAAAAAGCTACATCTAAGCACCTCATTATTTTCTTTAATTACAGAATGATCTGACCACAGCATATTAACCTTTTATTATTTTATGAAACAATTTTAAAATAATATTTTATAATCAAATGAATGTCAAATGTTAACACTATCACTTATCACTGTCGTTTTTTTAGTCTAAACATGGCAGAGAAGCATGTAAGGACATAACTTCACCTTTTTCCAAAGATAGATAAAGATTAAATTCCTATTTCATAAAATGTCATATAGTTTCAAAGATAATCTAAAATGTCTTTAAAGTTTTAGAATTGTAGCAGCAATACAACTGGTTCAACGAGCAGCTACTCACCCCGCTGTCTGCTGGTTTGTACGCAGGAGAACTTTGACATCATTATGAATCTGTTTCACTCTTCCCAGTGCCTTGAAGAAATCCTTTAAAATCAAGAATGTGACGTTATGTCCACACTTTCAGTTAAAATTACATTTCAAAACTGAAAGATCACCACAAAGTGCAAACACATTCTTTCGCCTATTCGAATGAAGCCTTCCTATACTGATCTCAACTTTTTCTAAATTTCTATAGAAGGTGTAACAGGTATTCATTCACATTTAAAAACACATATTAACCCGATGCCCACTATGTGCCAAATAGTGTGCTAGGTGCCAGGAATACAAAATGTAAAAGTCAAAAAATTCCTGTCCTCAAGCAGCACAATCTATTGAGAGAGAAATGCAAACCTAAAGATTTCTACATATAGAAAAACAACTCTATATTATACATCTTATGACTTAAGCATGGCATTCTTATTTGCTGAAGAGATGCTTTATAGATCTGTTATATAACCTGGTCTTGCCCATCATCCAAGAGCAGAATGCAAAGACAAACACATAAACATGAACACATAAATCTGATGAAAGTCAAACTGATGGCTGGTTTTCTTTCCTGCAGAAAAACGTATTGGAGCCTTAGTTTCCTCAAGGCCACTAATAGTATTCTGCCCATTAAAATAAGGAATGTGTTATTTTTCTTTGATAAGTAAAAAAAAAAAAAATTCCTCCTTCTCTAATACTGTTTACTATTTTTGCCAAGTAGAGAAGAAATAATATTTCAAATATTTAGAATGTACAAAGTTCTTAAAACACAAGGTCGATATATACTAATAAGCAAGTATCTTGCCTACTCACCCCTTTCTACTCAAATAATTGGTCCCATTCTAGCCTAGATAGTACACATGAAAAGATCCCTCCCCACCTTGAGAACCCTCTTGCCCTCTGATCCCAGAATGATGACAAGAAGTTTAGGTTTATAGTTCCTCCCAATTAGGAGACACAAAGATCCCTTTCTGGGAAAACTGAATGTCTTCAAGGAAAAAAAAGAATAAAACTTTTTCTTGTTTGGCATTTTGAGAGGTTTAATAGCTCTGTCAGTTTAGAAAGAAAGGCATAGCTATAAAAATTAATTAAATGAAAAGATAAGCAATTTCCAATTCCAGAAAAAGCAAAAAGTTGTATAAAAAAGGACTCATAGCCAACATAATATCATAATGAAAACAGAAAATGTGAGCCAGGTGCAGTGGCTCATGCCTGTAATCCCAGCACTTTGGGAAGCACAGGCAAGAGGACTGCCTGAGCCCACGGGTTCAAGACCAGCCTGGGCAGCATGGCGAGACCTCATCTCTTCAAAAAATCAAAAAACTAGCCAGGTGTGGTGGCCGCACCTGTGTTTCCAGCTACTTGGACGACTGAGGCAGAAGTATCACTTGAGCCCAGTAGCACGTCAAGGCTGAGGTGGCCGTG
This sequence comes from Carlito syrichta, assembly GCF_000164805.1. Lineage (NCBI taxonomy): Eukaryota > Metazoa > Chordata > Mammalia > Primates > Tarsiidae > Carlito > Carlito syrichta. Next base: position 560,349 of record NW_007253877.1, on the reverse strand, counting down.
AACATGCCACTGTACTCCAGCCTGGGCAACAGAGTGAGACTCTTAAAAAAAAAAAAAAGAAAGAAAAACAGAAAATGTGGTATAACTGTACTGTTGGTGTGAAGGAGACAGAAGAGAAAGCAAATGTCTGTATTGTTTGAAAAAAGGGGAGGAAACAGAGGTGACAGGAAGCCAAATCCTCATATTTCATGACAGAAAATCAATAGAGCATATTCTTTTTAACTACAGGCCTAAAATATAGAAAAGCAATTCATAAGGTTGTAAAGGATGACAAAGGACTTGGGAGAAGGAGAGGAGGAGGTGATATGAACTTCCTAAGTTCTGTTGTAGTCTTTGACTTTTAAGAAGTGCATGTATTACTTTATAAAAACAGAAAATAAAAAGTAATTAAAATTACTTCCTCTTAATTTCTAAATTTAAAAGTATTTTCAGATGAAAATTTTTTAAGTGGGAAAATAAGGCTTTAAGAAAGCAATTTCTCTATGACACCTGAAACAATTGCACTTTAAATGACTGTAACAGAAAGCAAGACTACCTCGGTGATGGGTCCTTCCCTTGTACCTCGGAGCAGACTCATTTCGTCAGAAGTCAGCTGGAACTTGGATAAGAAGGCATCTGCAACTTGGGCTCTGATTTCTAACCTCTGGCTATAATTTTAAAAACAAGCAATAAAAGTCAAGCATGCTATATATGCATTTGCACATCTTTAAACAAAATTTATCTCAGACAAAACGTTTTAAAACAAAGCTATGAAAGATTCTCAACGTCTTCAAAACCCTCATTTCTGCCTCAAGTACTGGAAGCTAGTCAGACATGTAGGTGATAAAATTAGCTGATACTGTTTTATCTCAGATACTTGCACATAACAGAAGTCCATCATTATGCAGAGGAAAAGATGTTCACCAACAGCTCCTGCATTATACATTTTCAGCCACTTACAAGTACTTCATCTTGTACTTACTAGATGATTTTTATAGGATAGAAACATGTACCCGTTTTCAACCAATTTGTTCTCAGTCACTAAAAATTCGTAAGCCTTTAAAGTCTTCATATGAAGTACACATCAAAAATCAGATCCAGGCTAGGCGTGGTGGCTCATGCCTGTAATCCCAGTACTTTGGGAGGCAGAGGAGGGAGAATTGAGTTCAAGACCAGCCTGGGCAGCAGAGCGAGACCTCGTCTCTACAAAAAATTAAAAATTCCGCCAGGCGTGGTGACACATGCCTGTAGTCCCAGCTACTTGGGAGACTGGCACAAAAGGATTGCTTGAGGGCAGGAGCTGGAGGCTGCAGTGAGCCATGATCTTGCCACTGCATTCCAACTGCATTCCAACAGAGTGAGACCCTGACTCAAAAAAACAAAATAATTTTTTTTTTAAATTTTGGGTTAGAAAGAGAAGACAAGAACTCCTTTACCAATTCTTCATAAACTGATGAAGTTTTTCTCCACTTTGGTTTTCCCTATTTTTTCCACATAACACGTGAAAGAACATAAGATGGAATCAATGTAGCCAAAAGGCAGCCATTTTAACACTGCTAAGCTTTTTCATGTTTTCCTACCAGTACACTTTAAGTCACCCTCTGATCAAGGACAGAACCAGTTTCTCAGAGGAAGCTACTAGTAATGGTTTTACAATGCCCTCCCCAGCTTGTTTTGGGAATAAGGTTAACCTAAGCAGCTCTTCATGACCTTTTTGACATAGACCTCATCACCTTGGCAACGGTCATGTGACTAACCCACCCATCTGCCTGCCATTCATCACCTAACATCAGCACCTGTGCTTACCTGTTCCCTTTGTGATGATGTGAAACAGACCACCACCCAGTCACCTTAATGACTGCACCCATCAAAGAGAAGGTTTAAGAGCATTCAACCTCAAGCAGCCACTGGTCATTGCTTTGCTAAACTCTGGTCCAGCCACGTGGCTCTTAGAGATGTGGCCACCACGTTTCCCCAAGCTTTGGCCACCTCCCCTACTGTGCGGCACCAGATCGCAAACCAGACCTAACAGTATAGTAATAAGAACAAACAGTATTATTCCTATAAAGGAAGATTCTTGACTATTTTTTTTCCTTTAAAACATACAACATGGGGCAACCCTCTGGGGTCCCCTCCCACCGTGGGAGCTTTTCTGTCCTCTCAATAAATCCTGCAAAAAAAAAAAAAAAAAAAATCAACACATATTTCATTTTTAAGTCCCCATTCCCTACTAACAGTATTTTTCATGCCAAATTTCCTCAGTCTTCAGTCTGTAGAATTAATTTGTTTGTTTGTTTTTTTTGAAGATGTAGGATACAATTCTGGGTTAGGTAAACAAATGTTCATTATGCAGGTACCCTTGTTGATGAGGTGTGCTCCCCTACCCCCCCAATTCCCAACTACTGCCAATCCCTTTCTTATGGTATTATGATAATTGTTCAAGGTCTGCTTATGAGTGAGAACATGTGGTACTCAGTCTTTGATTCTGTGATAGATCACTCAGTATTATAGACTCTAAGTCCATCCAAGTTGCTGCAAAGTTCATAATTTTGTCCTTCTTTATGGCTGCATAATATTCCATCGTGTATATGCCCCACATTTTTTTTTTTATCCAGTCCTCTTTCGATGGGCAGCATGGTTGGTTCCATGTTTTTGCTATTGTGAACAATGCTGCAATAAACATATATGTGCAAGTGTCTTTTTCACAGAGTGATTTGAGTTCTTCCAGGTATATTCCCAGTAGGGGGATTGCAGAGTAGTATGGAAGGTCGATTTTTATATCTTTTAGGAATCACCAAACTGTTTTTCACAGAGGTTGGACTAGTTTACACTCCCACCAAAACATAGAAGGGTTCTCTTTTCCCCGCACCCTCTCTAGCATCTGTGGTTTTTTGAGTTATTGATGATGGCCAACCTGACTGGAGTTAGGTGCTATCTCAGTATAATTTCAATTTGCACTTTTTTGATGATTAGTGAGGACCTCATCAAACTGACAAGCTTCTGAAAAGCCAAAGAAACCATCAAGAGAGCGGGGAGACAGCCCACAGACTGGGAAAAGATATTTGCCAATGGTAAATCTGACAAGGCCTAACATCTAGAATCTACAAGGAACTCAAACGTGCCAAAAAGACATACAAGTAGCCCACAGATATGTGAAAAGACTTGATTCTTAAGAAACATCATAGGACAAACAACTCTTTAGAATGTTAAAGTAACCAAGTAGACATGTTCAGTTTGATAAGTTTGTTGTGTAGAAAGCACAGGGTACAGACAGCATTAATACATCGCCCTTGCTATCTGGTTAAAACACACTGTTGAAGGCCATAACATCCAGCAGCAAGCATTTAGGAATCATGGGGCAGAGGACAAGGGTTAAAACAGCACCGTGTGGTGGAAATACAAGGAAAGAATGCTTTTTTTCCTGGTGACTGAGCAAAGGGTCCTGGATGAACACAGAAACAGCCAGATCACAGAACTGTAAAAGTAGATGAAATTTCCTATGAACTGAACTATTTTTCAAAGTAATAAAGACTTTCTTTGAAACAAATATGTGTACACAGACAAACATATATGCTCTCAAGGAACATGTATATGCATATACACACACACACTCACGGTTGTCTAAGCAGCTGAAATTTTGTAATTTTGAAATGTGTGATGGGCCTAAATAACAGTGACACCCTAAAGGATAAACGAGGTTTCAACAAGTGAATTTTGGAACTGGAATCCCAGGTAGAATAACAAGAACTCAGAAAAAGTCCACCTGGTCGATACATGCAGCTAAATCAGAAAACACACTGCAACAACCACTTTAAATTAAGTGTGTTGCACAAAAAGAAAGCCTTTGTGTATGGTGTGGAGAGAGAATAGAGTTAGATAAGACAAAATTCAATTTGAAAAAAATCCATACAACCTCCAAATCCAATTTTAATAATGTTTAAACCAAAAGTTGTTTTCTTTTCTTTTTTTTTTTGAGTTGGAGTCTCACTCCAGTCACCCAGACTGGAGTGCAGTGGCCACTCCCGGCCACCGCAGCCTCAACCTGCTGGGCTCTGGCGGTCCTTCCACCTCAGCCTTCCAAGTAGCCAGAATTACAGGCATGCGCTACCATGCCCAGCTGATTTTTTTATTTTTAGAGATGAGGTCTTGCTGCTCAGGTGGGTCTCGAACCTGCGGGCTCAGGCAATCCACTCGCCTCAGCCTCCCAAAGGCGCAGGATTACAGGCTGAGCCACCGAGCCCGGCTCAAAAGTTGTTTTCAAACTTTTCCTCATACTGTTTCCTTTACAGCTTGATCATAACCATGAGAAAGGAATGTGCCACTACACCTCATCCCAAATTTTCATTTCCAGTCCCACAGAGGTGACAGAAAGTTTTTTGCTTTTTTTTGCAGTAGAGTCTCACTCTGTCGCCCAGGCTGGAGGGCACTGGCACACTTGTGGCCACCTCTGCCTTGACTTGCTTGGCCCAGGCGATCCTTCTACTTCAGTCTTTCAAGTAGCGGGAACCACAGGTGCGCCCACCACACTCAGCGAATTTTCATAGAATAGACAAGGTCTTGCCAAGTTTCCCAGACTAGTCTCGAACCCCTGGGCTCAGGCAATCTTCTCATCTCCATCTCCCAAAGTGCTGGGATAACAGGCAATAGCCGCCACACCTGGCTGAAAGTTTTTATAATCTATCTGAGCTAGATCCCTGCGCATCACTGACAATATCTTCTTTCGTATGGTTCAGACAGTGCTATTGTGTACAAATGAGAGAAGCAGAAAGAAGAAAGGAAAAGTGATGCTTACCTGCCTTCTCCTTGTCTTTTATTAGGTAATGAAGGAATATATATCATATGCTGCTGCAATATATTTTTATGTGAATATTTACACAAAACAAATGGTTTTATAAGTTACCAACTTCAAAACTTGAATTAAAGTACTTTACAATAACACAATTAAAACAGATAAAAATGCTAAAAACTAAAATAAGGAGTACTAAAGAGAAAGGATGAGAAAATAAGAAAGCTATTGCGAGTAAGCACAAAACAGCTCTAAGCTTCCTAGGTGCCCAAGCAAATGTAGAACTAGGACATGCTACACAGACGTGTCTAACAACAGGGGAAGAGCATGGGGGGGAGGAGGTGACATTCATTCATGTACATCTAGTGTGTTCAGCATCTGTGCAAATCATTTAATCACCTCAACAACTCTATGAAATAGATATGTTTCCCTTTTTTCAGATGTGGAAACTTAGGCTAAGGGAGGTCAAGAAATAACTTGCACAAAATTAAAAATCTAATGAGCTCTTACCCGAGAGACTAAAATCTAGGGTTTTTGTCTTCACATCCCGAATTCCTTTCATTGTAACATACTGAACTTAAAAAACAAAGCAAAACATAAATGCTCTCCAGGGATTATTTTTGAATCCAGAGAGATATCTGGCTGGTAGGCCTTTACAAGAGACAATAGAAGCATAACAGTGATTTCCGTTTAAGAAACACAGAGGTGTGTTCATGTGGATACAGCCTTTCCTCATCGTCCAAAAGCCCATCTGCTGACTACCAATGAAGTATTAGGGGAAGTGCCAGGTGCAGTTCTGGGAAGACAATCCTACCCTGAGCTTAAATAGAGCATCAGCTGTCCTGATGACCGACTTCCTTCTAACCCACTTGGAAAAATATTCGTATCATTTATACATCTGTCTAAATAAGAATATCATGTTATCCAAATGAGCCCACAGCATTTCCATTTCTAAAACTAATTGTTTAACTAAGTTTCTCGTTGCAAAGGTAATGGAAAAAACAACTCTCTCCAGCTCCCAGAAACCTGACATCCAAATCTCTGCTAGGCAGTTTTCCTAAAGACATGCTCACAAATGTTCACCTGGCCCGTCTCCCTCTCATCCATAGCTCTCAGGATACAGAATATCACAAGTCTTCCCTTCCCAAAGGCACATCTGGCCAAAACACTTCCATGGGCCTTTTGAAATAATAAATACAGGCCTTGCTTAAATAGTTCGAAGAATATAAGAAGAGAAGCACAATATTCTAATATTGTGTGTCTCCTATAGACATTAATCCGGGTCCCATATATATTATAAGCTCCAATATAATGCTTACTTTTCAGTTTTAATTTTATGTTCCTTTCCTAACACTATAATAATTGGTTTCCATATTCATTCACTCAAGAATTATTCACTGAAACTACAAAGTACCAGGTCCTAGAAATACAAAATACAGAACAAGAAATTGTCTTTGTTCTCAAGGACCTCACAGTTTAGGAGAAAAAGAGGGACAATCAAATGAACAATTAATTGCAAACAACTGTAATGCACACTATAATAAAGATGGCATCAGAATGATTCAACTGAGAACAGGGAAAGTTTAAATAAGCTTTCTACACAGCATTGCTGATCTGTTATCCTCTTGGTTTTAGTCACAATTTTCAATTTTCAAAGCTTCTTGTCGTGGTCAGCATTAACTTAAGAGTAAAATTTGTATCTAGGTCTCTAATTGGTGATGTATTTTTCTAGGAAATATTTCTACCAAAAGAGCTGTTATAATACGAAAAACACTCTAACTGTATGCTAAAGGCACAGGTTTAGCTCTGATCCAGAAATTCCAGAACTGTCCTTCCCTATAGACTTGGCTGCTTTGAGAGTCAACCATCCCTGCAAACTGGCTTAGCTGCAACTCCTCACCAGGGTCCATCCACCACCAGGACAGAGACTGTGGGGATGAAACTGTTCTGCATCCCGACTGTGGCAGTGCATCCACAAACCTACATGTGATAAGACTGTGCAAAAATACATACACGCACAAACGAGTACAAGAAAAGCTGGAAAATCTGAGTAAGACTGGTGGATAGGTATCAACGTCACTCTCCTAGTTGTGATATCACACTCCAGTCTCGCGAGATGTTACAATTGGAGGAAACTACGCAATGATTGTTGGATTTCTGTATTATTTATTTCAACTGCATGTAAATCTACAGGTATCTCAAAAGTAAAGTTTAACTTATAAAAAGTTAAAATGTTTTTTCAAAGCATACCAGTCAGGGAATGAGGGAATTAAGGTGGAAGGGGGCATCTCCCAAAAAACAAAAGACACGAAGAATACTTCAGCTAAGACAAGGTCTTTTAAATTACAGTCTCTGGGTCATCTACATAGAAATTCCTGGGACAGTGTTAAAAGGGCAGAATCCTGAGCGCAATTCAAGATCTACTGAATTACTAATCAAAAAACACTGCTGTTTACTTTTACAGAATCAGATTCTCTGAGGATGGAGGCCAAAATGTGCTATGTTATCAAGCTCCCAGGTGGCTCTTATGTTTACCATGATGAGGTATGGGGTACAAGAAACGGTAGTTGTGAGAAAAGAACAGAAAGGAAAATTTGGGTAAAATCAGATGCCTCCAATAACACCTAACATCAGACTAAATATTTCCAGTGATTTAAAAAAAAAATTTGAAGAAGAAATTGTTCATATTGATTGCAACGGATAGAAAATTCTCGCTAATAAGGCAAAATTTGCCACCTATAAATTTCTCCTTTGAGACTGATTTCCAAACTCAGCAGCAATATATAATAAATCTACTCCTTTTTAAACAGGACAGATGATCAGATATTTGAAGACAGTCAACCTGTCCCTGAATTCTGTACACTAGAGTATAAGGAATTTTTTGCCAACTCTGTTATTTTTGAGACCTTTTATTATTCTATTCACCCTCGTGTAGATACCCTGTTTTTTCTTAAAGGTTCGATTCTATTGACATCTTATGCTTAACTCATACTTTGTGTCATTCAAAAATTTTCAAGTATGTTATCTATGGATTCTCCCAAGTCTCTGGCTAGATGCTGAGTAGAAAAGAAAAGGATTGAAGGTAAGCCCCAAAAAGCACTAGAAACTTAGTACTTTAGTTGGTCAACATCACCCAACTAAACACAGATTTGAGGGTGGGACTGCTTATCTGGCTACAGAATACAGAACTACAATGTCAACATGACAAAAGACAAAAGGGTCAGATCACCTAATTTCATTTTCTATCTGAGCAACTTCCAATTTTATAACTCTGAGGAAGACACTGAACTGCTCTCATTGTGGTTTTTAGAAATTAAAATACAGGGCAAAATGGACTTAGTGAAGAGAAGATAGCTAGTAAAGAAAAAAGCTCCAAAGATCTACAAGGAACTCAAACGTGCCGAAAGGAAAAAAACAAAAAGCTCCTTTAGAAAGTGGGCAAAAGACATGAATAGACATTTCTCAGAAGAAGATACACGGGCAGCCAACAGACACATGAAAAAGTGCTCAGCCTCACTCATCATCAGAGAAGTGCAAATCAAAACCACAATGAGATACCACCTAACCCCAGGAAGAATGGCCATCATCAATAAACAACAGATGCTGGTGAGGATGTAGAGAAAAAGGAACACTTCTACACTGCTGGTGGGAACGCAAACTAGTGCAACCTCTTTGGAAGACAGTGTGGCAGTATCTGAAAGAACTAGAAAGTGACCTTCCATATGACCCAGCAATTCCCCTATTGGGAATATACCCAGAGGAACTCAAATCACTCTACAAAAAAGATACCTGCACACGTATGTTTGTTGCAGCTTTAGTCATAATAGCAAAAACATGAAACCAACCATGTTGCCCATCGAAGCTGGACTGGATAAAGAAAATGTGGTACACATACACAGTGGAATATTATGCAGCCACAAAGAAGGACAAATATAAGCAACTTGAATGGATTTAGAGTCTATCATACTCAGTGATCTATCACAGAAACAAAGAACAAAGTACCATATGTTCTCACTCCTAAGCGGACCTTGAACAATTATAATACTATAAGAAAGCGTTTGACAGTAATGGGAAACTGTCAGGGGAGGGGGATTGGGATTGGCAGTTGAGGGAAACTGCTAGGGGAGGGAGGGGCATACCTCATCAACAAGGGTACCTGCATAATCAATGTTTGTATACCTAACCCTGAATTGTACCCCACATCTTTATAATAAATAAATAAATAAATAAATCAGAAAAAGGTTCTAAAAGCATGAAATTATAATTAAGATCTAATAAAGATGTAACACTTATTTTAACATTTTTCTCTGCCGTGAAGTACAAAATCAAGATATTTTATTTGAAATCCTACCTTTCAACTAGTTTTAAAATGGGGCAGTATTTCATATTTTCTGACTGTCAAACTTTTTGTCAAGCAAAATCTTACGTGGAATCCTAATATATTAAATAAGTAAAAGTGAAATTGCTTGAACCATAATTAAAGTGTAAAACTCTGACCTCCAAAACTCCACATCCTCCTGATTCTTGCAAAGGAACCCTAGGGTTCAACAGACTATAGACTGAATGCCACAAGTCTAGCATAGGTATGTGTTCCAGTATCCAACAGACAATAGTCTACAGTCCGAAAGCCACAATTCTAACACAGGTACAAGTTCCAATATCCAGTAGTCAATAGACTACAGTCCGAAAGCCCCAAGTCCAACATACGTACACATTCCTATATCCAACAGTCAACAAAATACAATCCGAACACTACAAATCTAACAAAGGTACACGTTCCAATGCCCAATAGTCAACAGACTACAGTCCAAAAGCCACAAGTCTAACATATGTACATGTTCCAATATCCAACAGACAACAGACTATAGTCCGAACACAAGTCTAACACAGGTACATGCTACAGTGTCCAACAGTGTATTCCCATACACGTGTAAAGAAACGATGGCTGCCTGTTTTGTGCTATTTGCTAAAGGCAGTATTTTTAAATGAAGTTGGTACATAACATTTAATTTTGTTCATTTCATCGTATTTTACACCATACTTCTGTAAGACAGAAAAATAAGTTATATCCATTATTGTTTTAACTGTAAAGGACCATTTCAGTTGACCTGAGTCTTTTCTAGTCCTGAGACCCGTGATACTCTCTTATACAAGTACTTTCACATCTCTGATTTCTTTATAACTTCCCTTTATCATATCTCCGTCTTAGAACTGTTACGATGGATTAAGGACTCAGTATGAAAAAAGATGTCAACAGATGTGAAACTTAGGAGCAGTGGCCCTCTATTTGCCAGTCTATGTCTAGGGCAGTGTTTTTCAAACTCTTTTGATCATGGTCCACAATAAGAAGTACATTTTACATCATTACCAAAAACTGAAACAAGAGCTTCACAAAACAATATTTACCCAAACTATTTTCTTTATAATTTTTTCTTTTTTAGAGACAAGGTCTTACTCTGGTTGCCAGGCTGGAGTACAGTGGCACAATCCCAGCTCACTGCTGCCTTAACCTACTGAGTTCAAGCAATATTCTGACCTCAGCCTCCCCAGTGGCTGGGACCACAGGCACATACCATCATACCCGGCTACTTTATTATTATTATTATTTGTAAAGACATGGTTTTACTATGTTGTATAGACTGGTCTTGGATTTCTGGGCTCAATCAATCCTCCCACCTCAGCCTCCTGAGTAGCTGGGACTACAGGAGCACACCACTACCCCCAGCTGCCCAAACTATTTTCTGTATTATTTTATCCTAATTAATCTTTTAAGGCACGTTATGATCTACTTAAATAATTTTACAAACCATTGATCTTGACTGCCATTTGAAAATCACTAGTTAGATCAGGATGGACAAATTTTTTCTGTTAAGGACTAGATAGTAAATATCACAGGCATTGTAGGCCACATACAGTCTGTTGCAACCACACAGCTCTGCTGTGGGAGGGTGAAAGGAGTCACAGACAGCATGAAAACACAAGCATGGCTGAGTTCCAATAAAACTTTATTGACAACAGGTGGCAAGCTGGATATGGTCTGTGGCCATGGTTTAACAATCTCTGGTCTATATTATAGTATATTGAGCTACTCTGTAATGAGCAGTTGAGGTGGTTAACATCTCCACATTACTGATGAAACACCTAGAGTACGCAAAGGTTTCACTGATGTACCAAACTACTGGGTGGCAGACAGGTCCATGGCATCACAGTATAATGCTTTTCCCTTCTATACTGCCCCAGACATGAGAGAGGCACTGTTGAAGAGTTTTAGATGAACTGCTATGAGTCTGAGCAATATTTGGCACAACATGACACTAACCCATACTGTACTCACTCATTCATCCAATAGACCAAGAGTATACTACTTGTGTTAACTACCAGGCAAATTCATACAATTAACTCTTAACTAAATCAGAGGGGATAAACTACAGTTTAAAAATAAGAGAAAATGATTGTGAAAAAAACAGTAATAATAACATCACTGAAAATCTGAAAATTTGCACATTTTAAAAAGCAATTACTTCTGAACTCCACAGCAAATCAATAATACATCATCACCTCCATTCCAAAAAAGGAGTACTCTCTCATCCTCAATACCAAGTTTAATACTTCTTTTTTTATGTTGCTATTGGATAGTGACTTAGGACTTCATGTGTTGTACCAATTTTTTTTTTAATTGAGATGGAGTCTTGCTATGTTGGCCAGGCTGGTCTCAAGCTCCTGGGCTTAAGCAATCCTCCCACTTCAGCCTCCTAAAGTGCTTGGACAACAGACATGAACCAACATGCCTGGTTGTACCAATTTTGAACCGTTTTTTTTTCACCTTTGATTTGAAGTTATCCATAATTTTCTTTCTACTTAATTTCCAAATTATTGAAGAGAGAACTGCATGAAGAAAAAACTTACCTTTCAGATTGAAGCTTAGTGGTTTTTACTATTAAATCTTGAGTCTGTTCCTTTGCCGCCTGAAATTACAAACATATCTATCAGTACACTCCAATTTTATTGTCATTCAGAAAACTGAGAAAACAGCAAATGAGATCACGCTACGGAACTCAAAAGTTTGAAATAAAGAAATGAAATGCGCAGAGGTTTCAAGGTTCCTGCACTACTTCAACAAGAGAACCCATTTGGAGTTCGCAATACCCACATGATGTCAAGGCTTCCAGGAAAGGAAAGGTGTCCAAAAGCCAACTAAGGATCTCATGGAGCTTTTTAGTGCAACTGAAGCACTCCAGCAAGCGAAGGATGAAGAAGCATGGCTTCAGTCTCGGCTGTGTCAAGCTAAGATGCCATGAGATCTCTGAATGGGGTTGTAAATTAAGTCATGGACATGCTGGCAGGGAGCACAATAAAAACTTATGAGCTGGAGATAAATTTGAGAATCGAAGTATTAAAAACTACCTGCCTTCCAGGGTTTGGCTCCCTCCCCCAGCCAGAGGTGAAAGGATCGGGAGTGAAAAAGTCAGCCAAAAAGCACTCAGCCCAGAGATCAGACAAACGCTTGTGAAAGGGATTCACGCAAAAGGCAAGCGCAGCCAATGAGATTCTCTCTTAAGGGCCCAAACCGGGGAGCATCACAAGAACAAGTAAGTGATGAGAAGAGAAGCACTTGGTCACGGGGGCAGGGAGACACACGGTGCATGTCTGGAAGAAATATCGCATGAGCCAGGATTGCGCGTACATTGAGTCACTAGTAAACGGAAACTACGAAGAAGATACAGACACAGAAAACAGAAAGTGAGTCAGTCTGTAAAAGAGAAAATACCAGACCAGACACAAAAAAATCACTGGATCATCTTCAAGCTGAAGCAACACAAGAAGAGCCAAGCTTCTGCTGCTGAGGTTTCCGTGTACCTAAGATCCAGACGCCCCAAGTTCTGAGTTGTAAAGGCCTGATCTTTCACAAACGCTGTTCTCAGACTGTCACTAAAATACTGCCTCAGGCATCCTGCCAATAGCAGAGCCCCAAGTCCCATCTCCAGCAAAGCTATTTTGAGTCTGTGTTCCTTGCAAGCAAACTGTGTGCCTACCAAAGAGATTTTTTTTAAGAAAACATATTTAAACCTAGATAATTCAGCACACTCCTGATTTTTCTTTTTATCTTTTTTTTTTAGGTTGGAGTCTCACTCTGTTGCCCACTTGGCGTGAGAGTGGCACGCTCACGGCCACCCCAGCGTCGACCTGCCAGGCTCTGGCAATCCTTCCACCTCAGTCTTCCAAGTAGCCAGAACTACAGGCATGCACTACCACGCCCTGGCTAATTTTTTTTATTTATTGCAGAGACAAGGTCTCACCAAGTTGCCCGGGATGAACTCGAACCCGCAGGCTCAGAAAGTTCACTCACCTCGGCCTCTCAAAGTGCTAGGATCCCAGGCTAAGTCACAGAGCCCGGCCACTCCTGACTTTTAAGGAATGGAGTTGAACACAATAGCTCCCAGTACTCTAGAATTATCAGGCTCAAATCCAAAAACTTCTTCAAATACTTATATCGTCTCATTTCATTTTGCTTTAAAGTTCCACTTCCACCCTTGCACGTTCTTGCCTTATCCAATTTTCCAGGTATACAATTTGCTCAATTCTAAGAAACACTCATATTTTAACACTTCTGGAAAAGATGAAGGCTTTACAAAGTCAATATTAAAAGCCATTTACTAGCTTAGTCTTAGTCCCAGTCATTATTAAACGGATAGCGTATCTCACAAGACCACCTATTATCCAGTGAAATATAATACATTAGCACAATGTTATATGATAAGAATTTGTGGCTGGGCTCAGTGGCTCAGTCTGTAATCCCAGCACTTTGAGAGGACAAGGAGAGTGGATTGCCAGAGCCCGCGGGTTCGAGACCAGCCCGGGCAACTTGGCAAGACCTCGTCTCTACAATAAAATAAAAAATAGTCGGGTGTGGTAGCGGGCAACTGTAGTTCCAGATACTTGGAAGGATGAGGCAAAAGGATCGCTAGAGCCCAGAAAGGCCTTTGTCAGACATGGAGTTGGCAAATACTTTTTCCCAGTCTGTGGGCTGTCTCCCTGCTCTCTTGATGGTTTCTTTGGTTTTGCAGAAATTTATCAGCTTAATGAGGTCCCAGAAAGTCGACGCTGGGATGGCCGTGAGCATGCACTCCAACTTGGGCAAAGAAGTGAGACTCCAACTCAAAAAAAAAAGCATTTGTAAATCTTGTTTGCATATTTCCTGATTCTTCATTTGTAAACTGTGGTAAGGATTCCTAAGCAATGTTTATTAATACTAGCAAGGATTATCAAACAATTTCCATTTAATTTACCTTAAATAATAATAAGGATGACTATTGTTCATTACATAATAAACATGCCCTAATGTATCCAAGCAAACCCACAAAACAATAAACAATAGCATATATAAAATTACTGATTAAATCTTTAGATGTTATCTCATAATAAAAATAATTTCTAAAAGATCACATATTCAAAGCATCTTAAAAAATATTAAGTAACTAAATCAATCATCATAACCCTCTACAATGAAAAGGAGGGGTGACACGCCACAAAATACTTTTCTTTATGAGTAAATAAATTTAACACATGGCTTTAGAGCTGACAATATGAGCGTGTCCATAACAGCATACCCAAATAAATTAGTTTTAAGTAAAATCAGAAGGAACGAACAAAGTCCTCAAAATCATGACTCTAATCTCTGTTGATCTTACAAATGATACATGCACCAAAAATGAATGTAACAATGGGCAGTGTCAAATATTTTTAAACGATTAAAAAGCTATGAGGGAATCATTTACAAGTAATGAAAACATTCTATGTCTTGATTATGGTGACTGTTTCATAGGTGTTTAAAACTATCAAACATTTCAATTTCAACACTTCAAATAAATGCAGTTTATTAGTGTATATATCCTCAATAAAGTTAATATTAAAAAGAAAAAGAAAAAAAATAGACCCACACTACTGTAGAAGGAAAAATGGCATGCAGGTTAGATGCAAAAAAAAAAAAGGACAAAACAGGAGACACTTATAAACTGTTTGAAAAATATTATCACACAAAGAATAAAAACACAATCTTTTGCACTTAAAAATAGCTATAATGAAGAGAATAAAAATATAATTAAGGGTAAGAATTAGAAAATAAGAGGTACTACCAAAAATAACAGGAAACTGAGTAACCCACTATAACACAAAACATAATATTAACATGACCAAAAAATCACAAAAGTAAAATCATGGAAAACCTTACAGAGTAGAATTTGAGAAGACTCTAAGTCATGGGAGCTAGAAGATGAGAAAAGAAAACAAAGAAAAAGAATATTCAGACAAAATAGATATGTGCAAAAAATGTGAAATGGCAATAGTGATTAGCAAATACTACATAATTACTTAAATATTATAAAATTAAAGATCTGGCTAGGCTCATGCCTGCAATCTCAGCATTTTGGGAGGCTGAAGCAGGAGGACGGCTTGAGCCTAGGAATTTGAGACTGGCTTGGGCAACATATCAAGACCTCATTTCCACAGGAAAAAAAATTAAAAGATAAGCTGGGTGTGATGGCATGCACTTGTAGTCCCAGTTACTTGGGAGGCTGAGACAGAGATCATTTGAGCCTGAGAGGTCAAAGACTGTGAAGAGCCGTGATCGTGCTACTGCGCTCCAGCCTGGGCAAGAGTCAGACCCTGAATCAAAAGAAAAGAATAGTAAAGTAAAGTAAAAAAGTAAAACAAATAAAGTAAAATAATGAAATAAAATAAAACAAAAATTAAAAATAAATGTGATGGTTACAACTGGCCCTTAAGGAGAATTAGTTCTGTCACTTCTCCAAAATTAGATGAATGAGCAAAATCAGGTCAAATGCTAATTCTATAGCCAAACTAGAGGTTGGGATTGTTTTAATAAACAGAGTTAAATTTATATATATATATATATTCCTGGAATTTCTTTAGGCTAAGCATGAAGCAGAATTAAGCAGGGTCTTAACCAGGCACAGCTTTAGTGTGAACTTATTCCTAAGGCTTCTACTAAAAAAAAAAAAAAAAAACCCATTCCTGCTGAACTTCTGGGCTATGATGGAATTGAAAGGTTTATTAAAACTCTACAGTTAGCTCTGACTGGCCAGACCAAATGAGAAAGGCTCTGGAGTTAACTGAACAGTGTTAATAACCATCACCCAAAAAAACACACAGACATTCATAGTTAAAAAAAATAAGCGTACTATTTATATTCAAGCATCCTAAAGGGCATGGCATATTAGAGATCCATACAACAATTAGATTGCAAACCCACCTAATAACTTTTTCAAGTTTACACAGCAGGAATGATGTTAAATCTAGCCACTATAGAATACCTGGAGGCGACAAGTCATATCTTGACAACAGTTGCTCATGGCTTGCACGTCCTCATTTATGCTTTCCAGTTCCTGAAAAGGAGAAAGATAACATCACAAACATGGTATGCACAGTGAGAAGATTCTCTTCTCTTAGCCAAATCTTTTAGTCCCATGGATCTTTTGGTCAAGGTATGACAAGATATTCCATATTTAATACTGGAAATGATTAAAAAGAATAATACCTAGTATTAGAAAATATGTAAAGAAATTAGTCCATTCCTTTTAGGGGGTATGACAATAGGAAATGGCGAGGGTTTAAAAATATGAGTATCTCTTTATTCAATAATTCTTTTTTTTTTTTTTTTTGAGTCAGAGTCTCTTCCGCATCACCCAAGCTGGAGTGCCGTGGCACACTCACGGCCACCCCAGCGTCGACCTGCTGGGCTCCGGCAATCCTTCTGCCTCAGCCCTCCAAGGAGCCAGAACTACAGGTGTGCGCTACTGTGCCCAGCTTTTTTTTTTTTTTATTTTATTGTAGAGACAAGGTCTCGCCAAGTTGCTCAGGCTGGTCTCAAACCTGCAGGCTCAGGTAATCTACTCACCTCAGCCTCCCAAAGTGCTAGGATTACAGGTTGAGCCACCAAGTCTAGCCTATTCAATAATTTTAATGAGAATTTATCCTACAGAACTAATCAAATAAGTGTGTAGCATTATACATACAAGCATGATCAACATAGAGCTGCCTTAAAAAAATGGAAACGTGAAACATTTCCAACCACATAATGGAAATCTGTACATACATTAACTATGATAATGTAGATATATGTTTATGGATTGATAGCTACATAAAATAAAAAAAGAAAATCATAAAATAATACATATGAGGAGGACTAAAAAAAACCCAGAATTACCTTTTGGAGGGTACAGGTTTCAGACTTCCCCCACTAGGTAAGTGTTCTAGGAGCCCATTGGCATCAGTGTATCAGCTAGTGTTGCTGTGAGAGGTTGTGTTCTCTCACAACATTTTTTTGGGAGACTGTTTCAATGCGTTTGCCCATTTCATAATGGGTGATTTCCAAGCATACCTGCCCATGCTGTGCTACGTATTCAGCAATCTTTGACCAAAAACAGCAGAACTCCCATGTCCCACCCTACGTATCACCTGATCTCACTCTGAGCATTTTTGTTTGTTTGTTTCCCCAATGAAAAAAGTCCTCAAAAGGAAATGTTTTACCAATGTGGAAGAGGTGAAACAAAAAACAGCAGAAGCACTCAAAGGCATCGTTCAAAAACTGTTTTCAGCAGTAGAAAAAGCATTTCAACAGGTGTACTGCATAAGGTGGGGACTACTTTGAAGATGACTGAAGTTTAAACATGTAAGGATCACTTGAGCCCAGCAGGTCAAGGCTGCTGTGGCTGTGAACGTGCCACTGCACTCCAGCCTGGGCAGCAGAGTGAGACTCCGACTCAAAAAAAAAAAAAAAGAAGACAAACTAAACACATCGGGATAAATACACAATTTTTAATAAATAACTTGTTTTTTTGGGGGGCCCCCATGTATACTATCTCCACATTTTTTAGAAAAAATAGGTATTTGTATACAGAAGAACATAAAAAAGCCATGCAATTAAATACTGACAATAGTTATTTCTGGGTGCTACAGAGTCATAACCAATTATTTTTTCTATTTCTGACCTTATTATCTATCTTTTCTTTCATGAGTTATTTATAAATTTTAATCAATAAAAACAAGCCAATGTGAAAAACAAATAAGCTAATAACAGTGCCTCTTCCAATCATGTTCAAAGTCATCACAGATCATCTGATAACATTCTCTCCCTATCTATTTTCACCAACCTCCGCAGACACACGCTTAATTGGTCTCTAAATCCGATCATGATACCCCTTAATGCACATGACTTATCCACCTCTTTTTTACCATCTAAACAGTCACTACGTTATTGGCTGCTGTTATCTCTCGCATGGACTGATTTTTAAAAGCCTTCCAACTGGGAGACCAGGCTCTGTGTTCAGCCTAAGTCACCCTCTACTCTTCACTAAATCAGTGACTTAATATAAAATATG
Organism: Carlito syrichta; assembly: GCF_000164805.1. Lineage (NCBI taxonomy): Eukaryota > Metazoa > Chordata > Mammalia > Primates > Tarsiidae > Carlito > Carlito syrichta. Next base: position 542,187 of record NW_007253877.1, on the reverse strand, counting down.
ACCATATCACAAAAGAATAACTAGTGTCACACGGCACTATTGTCTTCTTTTACTCAATTCGATTCGGAGCCACACAATAGAAAAATGTGAGGAAGGAACGTTTCAGGGGAGGACCGTGTCTTACCGCAGTCCCTGCCAATACAAAGCCAGACCTTGAAATAGAAACAGGCAGTTTTATGAAGGCATAGGCCAATTAGGGCAAGAGATATGATAGTAGTCAAGAGTCAGGCACAGTAGCTCATGCCTGTAATCCCAGCACTCTGGGAGGCCGAAGTGGGTAAACTGTTTGAGCCCAGGGGTTCAAGACTAGCCTGGGCAGCATAGCAGGCTTGCCCCTACAAAAAATGTAAAAATTAGCCAGTCATGCTAGTACACACCAATAGTCCCATCTACTCGGGAGGCTGAGGCAGACGGATCACCTAGGCTAGGAGGTCAAGACTGTGATGAACCATGACCATCCCACTGCACTCCAGCCTGGGCAACAGAGGGAGACTCTGATGTTTTTAAAAACAATTTTGTAAAAGCAGTCAAGGAGAGCTATATAAACTAAAGGTGAGGTTTACAAAACGCAGAGATTTGGTAAATTATAATTAAAAGACCTTTATGTTGCTTGTATTGTAAAGTCTTTATTTGAATTTATATCAAACAGGCTTCTTTTCCCCTCAATTACACCAAAAATTTTTTTCTATGAAAATTTTCAAAAGCAGGATAATATGAACACCCAGGTACCCATCACCCAGCTTCAACAAGACACTCACAACCACTCTTGTTTATCTATCTACTCACTTTCTAGTTCTCTCCCTCTCCACTTTCTCTCTCCCCTACAAACTGAATTGAAGCAATTCCAGATATCATGTCACTTCATCTATAAACATATTAGTATATATTTCTAAGAGGCTTCTAAAAAATAACATCTTCACATATAAACATTTAGCAATAATCTCTTAACATCATATCTCTAGTTAGTGTTCAAATTTCCTCACTAGCCTCAATTTTGTAATAATTTGTTTAAATCAGAAATCAAATAAAAGTCAATAGCAATTGATATTTCTCTCTCTTTTTCTTTTTTTTTTTTTTTTGAGTTGGAGTCTCACTCTGTCGCTACAGGTGCACGCTAACACGCCCGGCTAATTTTTTTATTTTATTGTAGAGATGAGGTCTCGCCTGCCCAGGCGGGTCTCAAACCCGTGGGCTCAGGCAATCCACTCACCTCAGCCTCCCAGAGGCACGGGATTACAGGCTGAGCCACAAGCCTGGCTTCTCTTTTGTTTTTGTTTTTGAGTTGGAGTCTCACTCCATCACCCAGGTTGGAGAGCAGTAGCACACTCAACGGCCACCCCCAGCCTTGACCTGCTGGGCTCCTGCAATCCTTTCGCCTCAGTCTTCCAAGTAGCCAGAACTACAGGTGCATGCTCCATGCTCAGCTAATATTTTTGATTTACTGTAGAGATGAGGTCTCACCATGTTGCCCAGGCCGGTCTCGAACACGTGGGCTCAAGCAATCCTTTCTCCTCGGCCCCCCAAAGGGCTGGGATTACAGGCTTAAGTCAACACGCCCGGTCAATATTTCTCTTATTCAGTTACTAATTCTCTTATCAAAGTCTTTTTGAGTCTCTACAGAGTCTCACTCCTCCCTATTTTTCTTTTTCTTACAATTTACCTGTTGAAGAAAACAGTTCACTTCCTTGTACAATTCCCAACATTCCAGATTTTGCTGACTGCATCTTCATGACATCACCATTTCTCTCTATCCCCTATATTTCCTATAAACTGGCAGTTAGGTCTACAAGCTTGATATACCATGTTCTATTTTCTGGCAAATATTTTCATGCCTGATATTGTATATTTATCAGGAGTCACATACTTGGTTTTTTTTTTCTTTTGTGAGGCTAGCAGCTAGCCAAATCAGTGTTTCTCAGCCCTGGTGATTTTGCCCCATATGGGAGCACTTGGCCATGTCTGCAGGCATTCTTGGTTGAACGACTGGTGGACGAGGTGTTCCTACTGGCTTCTGGTGGGCAGAGGCCAGGGATACTGCCAAATATCCTACAGTGCAAAATACAGTCCCCAGCAAGTATCTGGCTCAAAATATGAATAATGCCAAGGCTGAGAAACTCTGAGCTAGATCCATCAACTCAACAGCAACTGCAAAACCTTCTAATCTTTCTTTTTTTTTTTAAGTGAGAAAGCAGGATTTATTGAGAAGACAGAGAAGCTCCCACAGTGGGAGGGGACCCAAAGGGTTTGCTCATCTGATCTTTAAATCTGACCATTTCTTCCAGTTGGACTAATTCTAAAAAATGTTTCTAAATTTTTTTTTAACATTTCTAAATTTTACCAAAAAAAGTCTTAAAAAATCTCCCCTCAACAACTGAAAGTATCTGGCACACACACACAAAAAAACCAAAAAAATAAGGTAAGCGCTTGACCCTTTTTCCTTTTATTTACAAGTTTCAAAATAATAAGTTGGTTCCTTTATATCCACCACAGAAAGTCAATGAGGGTTCTGCCCTATATTGTTAAGAACTCATGAACTTCAGGTTTGATATATTTCAGCCCACTGCAGTTAGTCTTATAAATGCTCTATCTGTCCCATCTTTGGCCAATATAAGCCTTGTTATCTCCAGACACTTATCCAATAGTCTCAGATAGCATTCTTGTTTCTGGTACTGATAAGATTCTCATTTCAGTTGAAAATGGTGTTTAAAAGGTTCAGGCAGGCCAGGCACAGTGGCTCAAGCCTGCAATCCCAGCACTTTGGGAGGCCAAAGTGAGGGGATTACCTGAGCCCACAGGTTCAAGAACAGCCTAGGCAACTTGGTGAGACCTCATCTCTACAATAAATCAAAAACTTAGCTGGGTGTGGTAGCATGCACCTGTAGTTCTGGCTACTAGAAAGGTTGAGGTGGAAGAATCACCTAAGCCCAGCAGGTCCAGGCTGCAGTAGTTGTGAGCGTGCCACTGTACTCCAGTCTGGGTGACAACTCAAAAAAAATAAAAGAGCCAGGCATGGTGGTGCACACCTGTAGTCCCTGTTAATTGGGAGGCTGAGACAGGAGGATCACTTGAGCCCAAGAGTTCAAGGTCATAGTGCACTATAATAGCTCCTGAGACTAGCCATTGCACTCCAGCCTGGACAACACAGTGAGACCCTCATCTCTAATGCAATTTAAAAAAAAAAAACTTCCAGATTATTAGACTTCAATCAATGAAATCCTACCAGATTGTTAAAAATAATCTATTTTTATTAAGCACTCACTGAAACCATATGCAACATTTCCATAACTCACACAAAAATGTTATTATGGTGCACTATTAATATAGTTAATAAAATATTACATAATAAATAAGATATAATAACATATAAATAAAAGTTATTTTTATCCTATGGTGAGTAGACTACACTCTTAAAGTATAATGAATAATTATCAGTGCATTGAAATAACATCTTAAACTAAAATCTTCATAATTTAAGATGCAGTAAACAGAACTCAACGCTAATTACTCTCCAATGGAGAAGTGGTTATCCGCTTTCTAACAGAAAGTCATTTGGAGAAATGTTACTTTTTGTTAAGAAAACTAAAGTTCTTAAGATAACCTTCTAGAACAATATCACAACTTTCTATGAAGTAGTATTAATGGAGGTCACAGATTTAGAAATCACACTAATCCGATAAAGACCCAGATGCACCAAGAGTAAGTGCTAAGTTTTCTGTCTGGACATGGAATTTGAATGCAAACATATCAACCTAATTAAAAAAAAAATATTGAGCACAGAGCAGGCGTAAATTCTCAATAAATGGTAAGCGAAAAATGTTTACGTACCTCCTTCACTTCCTTGAAAATGCTTACAAATTCCTCATTGATGGCTAAACTTCTACGTTCAATATCTCCACGTAAATTTCTTCGAGTCCGCAAACTATTTTCAACAAAAAAGGATGAAAGTGCCTTGAGAGCTTCCAGCATTTCCTACACAATGAGTAACAGAAGATGGTTACAGGGACCAATTTTTGAGTGTTTTTCTAGTCTCAAGCCAAAATGTAACAGAATCACTTTGAACTAATTTGTTTCCATTAAACAATCCAAAAAATATTGGATGAGCTTCAAATTACTCTAGAACACAGTAAGGATATACTCATTTGTGTACAATGGTGTGTGTGTGTGTGTGTGTGTGTGTGTGTGTGTGTGTGTATGGTATGTGTGCGTGTGTGTGTGGTGTGTGTGTGTGTGTGTATGTGTGTGTATAAGGTTATTCACTGAAGAATTGTTTGGAATTGCAAAGATTGGAAAAAATCTGAAAGCTCATTTTAAAGGAACTGGTTAAATAAATTATATGAAATATCTATTTTTATTTTATTTTATTTTATTTTATTTTATTTTATTTTTTTGAGTTGGAGTCTCACTCTGTTGCCCAGACTGGAGTGCAGTGGCCGCTCCCGGCCACCGCAGCCTCGACCTGCTGGGCTCCGGCGATCCTTCCACCTCAGCCTTCCAAGTAGCCGGAAATACAGGCATTCGCTACCACGCCCGGCTGATTTTTTTATTTATTGTAGAGATGAGGTCTTGCCGCCCAGGCAGTTCTCAAACCCGCGGGATCAGGCAATCCACTCACCTCAGCCTCCCAAAGGCGCGGGATTACAGACTGAGCCACCGAGCCCGGCTAAAATATCCATTTTTAAAAAGAAGAAAATCATGTATTTACAAAGCATGAGTTTTGAAATATGGTAAGTGAAACACCAAGGTATAGAAACAGTTATAATATCAAAGTGTTAAAACATTAGAAAGGACACAAACATGCATATTTCCTTGAGTTAACACAAACTCTCTCTGGAAGGCTCTACATAAGAAAAAGTCCCACCAGTGGCCTCCAGGATAGGAACTGAGTAATTGGAAGCAAACCTTAGAATAGCTGAGAGGAAAAGGCCTCTCTGGGGTGACTTCAACAGAGGCCTGAGGGTAGGTAGGAGCCAGGACTACAGGCAGAGCCTTCCTCGGACAAGAAACAGGGGGACAAGGAGCCCAAAGCAGAAGGAAGGACCAAAGCCACGAGAAATCATTATGGTTTCAAGCAGGGGCAACATGATACAAAATTCATTCCAACTCTGAACGGAGAATGAAGAGCAGAGGGGTGCAAGAGAGGGAAGCAGGTAGGAGAAAACTAAAAAAACGCAGCCCAAGCGGAGAGTGGCTTCAACCAAGGTGATTGTCACACAGATGAAAAAGGAGAGAGTCCAAACTGTGTTCTTCAAGGTGGAGAGCAGAATGTGTTGAGGGGGTGAATGTGGATGTGGAAAAAAAGCCACAGGACCAAAAGTTACTCATACACTTCTCGCTCCGGGGGATGGATACAGGGGAATGCTCTCTAACCAAAGTAAAATCAGCTTAGGGTGAAACACCAACAGTCTGCCATGCTGAGCGTGAATGATGACGTTCAGGTGTCCAGTTGGAAGTGTCACAGAGACAACTGATGCTGCAAAGCAGAGACTGTCAGGAACAGGTTTATAAACCTGACAGTCATCGCGTTTCTTGCTATTCAAAACCACGAAAGGAAAAGATTGCTCCTACAGAGAGAACACTGATAGAGGAGAGAGCAGAGGACCCGGCCCAGAATCCCCTAATTTTACAGATATCAGTGTCTACACCTCAACTCATACATATTCTAGCAGGCTTATCCTTTCGTGTTTCTGCTACACTGTTGGGAGCCAACATCTATAGCTACATGGCTAAGGCCTGTAAAGGCCCATCTGGAAGATCGCCTCTGACATAGGATATCAGTTATACCTATGATATTGGCGTGTGATTGGTGACCAGTGTGCATACATGGCAGTAAAACTTATAAGTGAATCG
>NW_007253877.1:534039-536007 GCF_000164805.1 Carlito syrichta | reverse complement strand
TGAGTTATAAGGCATTATGTTAAATCATAATAGGTTAATAGTATAACTGACAGTAAGTCATTTAACTAAACTTATAGATTATAGTATAGTGTTAAGTTGATAATATTAATTGTTAAAAATATTGGGAATCAGTGAACTTGGATTGAACCTAGAGTTAACTCAGGAAAGCTTTTTGTATTAATCAGGGTATAGAGCAAAGAGTATAATATGAATGATTCATTGAACATTATGGAAAACACTTTGAACGATTTGTATTGAAATTGTGCACCTGTGACCTTAATGTAAGCACGGCAGGCATCATGGAATTCGAATTGTTTGCTTGGAAATTGCAGATCTCGTGGTGGTCTTGTGATGCAGTTTGTAAAGCACGAAACTTGTACGCCCCCAGTGAGTGATTATCACATTGCTGGAGGGTATAGAAAATGGTATATAAGTTGGAAAATGTTTGAATAAAATCGGCTCCAGTCCTGATCAGACTGTTCCCAGAAGATCTGCCTCCGAGTGGTCTTCTCGCTGTCCAGATTCTCTGGTGCGGGTCCTAACCCACCCTTGGTCAGTGCTGGTCACCGACACTACACTGTGATTGTGAAATGCTGGCTGGACTGACAAAAATAGTTAAGCTATTTATTTAAGTTCATGTGGTATTTAAGAGAAAGCAAAAACATCTTTACAAACACTGTTAAAAAACAAAAAAAACGAAAACAAACAAACATAAAATAAAGCAGTTTCTCTTGACCACAGCCTTGAGATGTCCAAGGGCCTGGTTCAAAGAACCAATCAGCAAATGCTGAATGAACCAGATCACCAGGACTCGGGGGCAAATTACAGCTCCACCGGCTACCAGTCACATGACTCAACCTGGCTGCACTCTCCCCATGTCTTACTATCCCCACGGGTAAAAAGACAGTGTCATCTACATCAGGGTAGCTGTACAAGATGAGACCACCGATGTCAATGTTAGACACATGAAACACTTCACAAATGTCATGACAAAATGACGACTTGTTAGGAAACAGGAGATGCCAGCACTGTCTCAGGACTTCACCTGGATTCTCTCCCCTAGTTCTTCCAAAAACCATGAGAAAGTTCTCGCAGTGTCCCAACCCCTAAACAGAGGCCGAGAGAAGTGAAAAGGCCAACCATAACGCAACTAACGCAAATCAAACCATGATACACAAAGCTGGTGATTCTGGCTAAAAGCAAGCAAGGGCCCCAGAGCCATTCTTTGTGACTAACTCACCTGCAACCTTATTTCTTACACACAGGACTCAAGTTCTTATTTTCGGTTACCCACATGTTCACCCATCAAGCTCTCACCTTCACGTGTTTCCTCCTTTATGCTACATTCGCACGACCCATGTACCCAGTGACTCAGGGACACGGAAGAAACGGCTGGGAACGTCAGGGGCTAGGAAGACCATCCTAAGTTTCAGGAGAAACGTGGGCGGTTCACCTTGTAAAGAAACGCAGCCCTCGCCCACAAACCCTGGGCAGTGCCGGGCCATCAACAAAAACTAGGAGAGGCCGGCAGAGAGCTCACGCCTGCAATCCCAGCAGTCTGGGGCCCCAGGAGATGGAGACCAGCCTGGGCGACAAAAACGAAGGCTCGTCTCTGCCCCCAAAATCAAAAAGCTGTGCGGGCGTGGGGGCGCGCGCCTGTAGTCCCGCTACTCGGGAGGCTGAGGCAGGAGGACACCTTGCGCGCAGGAGGCCGAGGCCGCGGCGACCGCGCTCGTGCCACCGCCCTCTGGCCCTGGCGACAGAGTGGGACCCCGACCCAAAACACCCTCGTCGATATCCGAGTTCGCCTGAGCCACGGGCAGTGGTCCTTCCGCGCTGCGAGAGGCTGCGGGTGTCGACACCGCCACGGAAACGCCCACCGCGGCCGCCACTGTCCCCTCGGCCCCTCTCGCCGCCCCCTCCGGAACCCGCGCCCCGGCGGCTCCTCCCGGCTCAGACCCGACCCCC
>NW_007253877.1:512027-533603 GCF_000164805.1 Carlito syrichta | reverse complement strand
GCCCCGGCGGCGGCGGGATGGATGGTTTCCCCTCACCTGGGCTGGCCGGGAGGGCGGCTTGAGGCCGGGAGTTGGAGCGCAGCCTGGCGGCGTGGAGCGTCTCCTTCCCCAAAAAGACGACCAGGCGGAGTGGTTTGCCTTCGAAGCACTGGTTGCCTCGAACCCACCTGGGCAGGCGAGACCTCATCTCTACAATAAATCCAAAAAAAAAAAAAAAATTAGCCGGGCGTGGTAGCGCGCACCTGCAATTCCGGCTCCTCGGAAGGCTGAGGCGGAAGGATCGCCGGAGCCCAGCAGGCGAGGCTGCGGTGGCCGGAAGCGGCCCCTGCACTGCAGTCTGGGCGACAGAGTGAGACTCCAACTCAAAAAAATAAATAAATAAATAAAAATAAAAGTAAAAAATAATAAGATGGGCGGGAGCCTGCCAGGAGGGGGCGGGGAAGCGGGACGGGCAACAGCGGGGGTCTGCCGGAGGAATGGGGACGCGCTTATCCTCAGGGCGCCTGCGTCATGAACATCTGTGCGTCTCACCCAGAAATGGATCCCGCATCTTTAAAATAAAAAATTGGACGGAAAAAAACAATGAATGCATGCATGCATGCATGAATGGGACTTTGGAATCCAGGATCTATGACTTTCTGAGCTAATTAGACAACATCTGTAAATTCACCCAAACCTGTGCTTGGCATATACGGCCAGCAGAAGTTAACTGAACTTGACCTTAAATTCGCTTCTCCTGAATTCGTTTTTAAGAGTAGGTATGGAAGCTGTAGCATGTGCCAGGTACTCTGATGGGCACTGAAAAATCTACATTGCGGGTCCGAGACCAAGGACGCCATGGATGTTACAGGTGGTGGTGAGTCTGAAGGAAAGGAAGTGCAGTCAAGGGGAGTGATGGAGAGACCGGTCCACCTCGCCCAGGAGGAGTTGGAAGGAGGGGACGCTTCAGCTAAGACCTGAAGGAGAAATAAGAGGCAGAAGCATTCCTGGCTAGGAGAAAGTGTAAAGGGGCCCCAGAACAGGGAGGCTCTGGGGTCCTCCATACATGGCCCAGAGCCAGCGTAGCAGTAAAGTTACGAACAGGGAAGTAACAGGTGAGAACTAAATGCCCAGGAAACTCTGGAAGACACGTTTTAAAATTGGGATCAGAATGAAATCCCTGGGCCTCTTGTGAAGTATCTGTCTGCAACACTAACCATGTAGCTGTTGTCTTAAATTTCCTTGTTCATATATTTCTATATATGCACAGATACCTATACTGTATATCAGAGTTCAGGGGAAATTATGTCACCATAATCTAATTTGGGGACATTTTCATCACTTTAAAAGGAAAACTCAGACCCATCAACAGTCGCCCCCCATTTATCCCTCTCTACCTCCCTAGAAAACCACAAATCTACTTTCTGCCTCTATATATTTGCCTATTCCAGACGTTTTATAGGAATAGAATGATACAATATGTAACCTTTTGTGTCTGACTTCTTTCACTTAGCATAATGTTTTCAAGGTTCATGCATTTTGTAGCTTATAACAATACTACATTCCCTATTTTTGCCAAATAATAATCAGCATTATAAAATGGATCTAGGGCCCCAGGTACGGTGGCTCACACCTAGAATCCCAGCACTTTGGAAGGCTGAGGCAGAAGGATTGCTAGAGCCCAGGAGTTCGAGACCAGCCTGAGCAACATAAAAAAAAATTTTTATTTTAAATTATCCAGGTGCGGTGGCGTGCACCTGTAGCCCCAGCTACTTGAGAGGCTGAGACAGAAGGATAGTGCCACTGCACTACAGCCCGGGCAATAGAGTGAGACCCCCAACTCAAGAAAATAAAATAAAACTCTACCGCATTTTATTTATCAATTTGTTGGTAAATGAATACTAAGGCAGTTTCCAATTTTTGGTTGTTATGAAAAAAGTTACCAGGAACATTCACGTAAGATTTTTTGCATGGACATATGTTTTAAACTTTCTCTCTCTCTCTTTCTCTCTCTCTCGCTCTCGCTCTCACTTTCTTTCCTTCATTGGAGTCTCACTCAGTCGCCCAGGCTGGAGTGCAGTGGCATGCTCCTGGCTACCGCAGCCTCGACCTGCTGGGCCCCAGCAATCCTTCTGCCTCAGCCTTCCAAGTAGCCAGAATTACAGGCACATGCTACCATGCCCAGCTAGTTCTTTATTTTTGTTGTAGAGACAAAGTCTCACTAAGTTGCCCAGGCTGGTCTCGAACCCGTGGGCTCAGGTAATCCACTCACCTGGGCATCCCAAAGTGCTGGGATGACAGGCTGAGCCCCCGAGCTCGGCCTGTTTTCAACTTTCTTAGGAAGATGCCTAGGAGTAGATTGAAGAGTCACACAGTAACCCTATATTTAATGTTTTGGGGAACTGCAAAACAGTGAACAGCTTTCCAAAGCGGTGTCCCACTCTGCATTCCCACCAGCAGTGTATGAAGGTTCCAATCTCTCCACGTTATGGCCAACACTCGTTGTGGTCTGTCTTTTTCTTCTTGTTCATCCTAGTCAGTGTGAAGTGATATCTCATTGTGGTTTGTATTTGCATTTTCTAACGATTAATGATATTAAGTTGCAAGAATTCTTTACTTACTAGTTCCTTAAAAGATACTTTATTGTGTTAGATGTGGTAGCTCATGCTTATAATCTCAAAACTTTGGGAGGCCAAGATGGGAGGATCCCTTGAGGCCAGGAGTTCAAGACCAGCCTGGGCATCATAGCGAGACCCTGACTCTACAAAAGTAATTTTTAAAATAACCAGGTGTAGTAGCATGGTCCTAGTTACTTGGGAGGTCAAAGCAGGAGGATCTCTTGAACCCAGGAGTTCAGGGCTGCAGTGAGCTGTGATCACACCACTGAACTCCAACCTGGGCAGCAGAGTGAGACCTTGTTGCACTCCAGCCTGGGCAACAGAGTCATACCTTGTCTTTAAACTTTTTTCAAAGGATAAATCATTGGAAGATATTTTCTCCTACTTTGTGGTTGTCTTTTCACTTTCTTGATGGGTTTATTTGAAACACAAACAATCTTACTTTGATGAAGTCCAATTTATCAATCTCTTATTATTTGTATTTTTGGTCCCATATTCAAGAAATTATTGCCTAACTTAGGATCACAAAAATGTATTCCTTTGTCTTTTTCTAGCAATTTTGTAGTTCTAGTACTTCTACTTAAATCCACCATCCACTTTGAGTTCATTTTTGTGCCTGGATGTTAGATAGGGATCCGACATCACTGCTTTGAATGTGGATGTCCAACTGTCCACAGCACCATTTGTTGAAGACTATTCTTTCTCCCATATGATCTTTTATGCACACAGGAAAAAAGCAGATGGTAAAAGTCAATGCTCATTCATGATGAAAAAACAAACTCTTAGCAACTAAAATAGAAGGAAATCAGATTGAGAGTATATAAAAGAAACCCTACTGCAAACATCACACCCAATAAAATATTTAAAACTTTCCAAGGACAGGAATAAGACAAGGCTATCCATTGTCATTAGTGTTCAATATTGTGCTAGAGTTTTGAACCGGAATAAACAAGTAAAAAAAGAAATAAAATTATAAACACTAGAGAGAACAAAGAAAAAGTCACATTATTTGTTGGTGACACAGTTGTGTCTCTAGATAATACAAAAAGGTCTATAGAAAAGTATTAGAATTAAAAATGAATAGCCTTTTCACAGATCTTTATCAAAACCCTAGAAATGACAGGTGCTTAGTATTCAACTATCTTATAGAAAATGTTGTGTTGCAAATTATGTGTTTTTACATTGGTCAGGACGTGCTTCATCAGTTATCATTGAAGAGCCCATAAAGGTGATTAGAAATCCAACATTACCCTGAAGAACTCAAATCACTCTATAAAAAAGATACCTGCACACATAATGTTTATTGCAGCATTGTTCACAATAGCAAGAACCTGGAAACAACCATGCTGCCCATCAAAAGAGGACTGGATTAAAAAAATGTGGTACATATACATGATGGAATACTACGCAGCCATAAAAAAGAACAAAATCATGAATTTCGCAGCAACCTGGATGGAACTAGAGTCTATAATCCTCTCACAGAAACAAAGATCCGAGTATCACATGTTCTCACTCATATAATGGACCTTGAACATCCAATGTAATACTATAAGAAAATGACTGACGGTACTGGGACTATGGTTGGGGGGGAGGGAGATGGGATTAACAGTAGCAAATATCTGTCTGGGGATGGGGAAACACCTCTTATCAACAGGGTGCCTGAATGAAACGTAATTGTACATCTAACCCTTAACTGTACCCCACAAAACCATAATAAAAAATATTGATTATGAAAAAAAAAAAAGAAATCCAACATTGAAAAAGATACCGGAAAATATGGCTGTCTCTTCAAGGCTGAGTTTTAACTTTAAAAAAAAATTGATTCCAGTGTTATTTAAGATATTATAGACTTCAGGATTTCTTTTTTTTTTTGAGTTGGAGTCTTACTCTGTCACCCAGGCTGGAAGGTCGTGGCACGCTCCCGGCCACTGCAGTCTCGACCCGCTGGGCTCCAGCGATCCTTCCGCCTCAGCCTTCCAAGTAGCCAGAACTACAGGCGAGCACTACCACACCTGGCTAGTTTTTTTTTATTTATTGTAGAGACGAGGTCTCCCCAAGTTGCCCGGGTGGGTCTCGAACCGGTGGGCTCAGGCAATCCACTCGCCTCGGCCTCCCAAAGTGCTAGGATGACAGGCTGAGCTACCAAGCCAAGCCAGGATTTCTTAACTTTGGCACCAATGATATTTTGGGCTGGACAATTTTTCGTAGTGGGGGCTATTCTGTTCACGGCCAAATGTCTCTGAGGGCAAATTAGTGCAGGATTGACAACCACTGCTCTAAGCTCTAATTATATTCGTTTCCTGATGCTGCTTTATCAATTACCCTAAAAGCTTGGCTTCAGCAAAATATAATATGGCATTCAGTAAAGCCATGTCCACTAAGTCATGCCACTTTCAGCCTTCTAGATTCTTCACTGTATTGATAAGAAGAGTTCCCATTATTTAGCATCAATATTTATTGAAAATCAGGCTCTGTGCTAGACCCTGATATAAAATTTTTGTCTTCACAGCTACCCCTGCAAAGTAAAGATTACTAACATATTAGCATGTGATTAATACTCTGTTATTGAGAGTAATCCAAGGCTAATGAGATCTTTTCAAGGGTAGACAGCTCAGATCACTGGTTACTGGCTTAGTTGGCAATTACTAAGAGGATTCGATCACTGCTTTCTCAGTTTGGGTTCTGAACCTCTCCCTTGGAATGAAGGCGAAGTTTTTGCAGCTAAACTCTCAAATGGGTTCTGTGTCAGCATTGCCTTGATCACATTCTTCTGCCTTCACTCTGACACCAGCGTTATTTTTCTAGACCAAATATTTGATCCTATCACTTTTTTTGCTTTGAAAATCATGATAGTGATCACCCAATAAAAGAATATTTTAGTGTGGTGTATGGAGGTAAGACACCCCCTCCAAAAAAAGCCAGAATTTATTTATAAAAAAATGTGTATTCATTCTTTCCTGTTTAAATTTCAGTCACCTTCAAAGTATTCTCTGTTTGATGCAGTACACCTATCGAGATGCTTTTTCCACTCCTCAGAATAGTTTTGAATGCATCATTTTTGATGCCTTTTAGTGCTGCTGCTGTTTTTTATTTTACCTCTTCCACATCGGCAAAACGTTCCCCTTTGAGGACTTTTTTCATCCAGAGAAACAAGAAAAAGTCACTTGGGGCGAGATCAGGTGAATGGGGAGGGTGTGGCATGGGGGTAATGCTGTTTGTAGTCAAAAACTGCTGAACATTCAGAGCGCTGTGGGCAAGTGTGTGTTCATGGTCACCTGTTTGCCACAACTCGGGACGTTTCTTAGGCAATTGTGATGCAATCTTCTCAAAACTTCCAGATGCACATTTTGGTTGACTGTTTGATCCAGAGGAACAAATTTTGAGTGTACAGCAAGGGACCCATCTGCCAAAAGGTAATTCCAAGTTTTGGGGACCCCCTTGTAAACATCAGAAATTTACTTCTCACAGTTCTGGAGGCTGGGAAGTCCAAGATCAAGGCACCTACAGATTTGGTGTCTGGTTAAGGGTCAGCTTCCCATGTCATAGATGGCCCCTTCTCATTGTCACCTCACATGGTAGAAGGGAGGGGCTAATGAGCTTTCTGAGGCACTGTAGGGTCCAGTACCCACCAGAACTCTGCCCTCATGATCTCATCACCTCCCAAAGGCCCCACCTCCTCATGCAGCATCTGGGGCTTAGGACTTCAACATATGGATTTGGGGGGCCACAAACATTCACACCGTGGCGCTACTCTCCCAGAAACCTGCTGTCATGAAACTGGTGGGCTCCTATTTTCCTTCAAGCCCCACTCAAATGCCCACTCTTCTTTGTACTTTCATGAAGCGCCTTTCCTTGAGCAGAATTAGCTGATTTCACCTGCAAATTCCATAGCACTTAACTGACAGCTCCTGTCAAAAATGGTTTTATATCATTATGTCTAAGCTTTGTTTTTTATTGGTGCCTTCCCCACTGGACTTTAAGTGCCCAGATGATAAGCACTATGCCATTCATCTTTGCCTTCCCAGATTCCAGCACTGCATTTTGCATGATATATGGGCTTTCGTAAACTAAGGGCTGACTCAGTGAAAAGTACTGAAAATGTTTCATGGCTTTATATGTGAGTGTTCTTAATTGCAAATATAAGGAGCTGCCTATGGATGATTTAAATAGAAATGTATTTTTTGAAAGAATATTGGGTAACTCATAGAATCAGCAAGGAGGAGGAAGAACCAAGCAAGGCAGAAACAAGAGGCTAGGCCCACATAACCATCACCAAACTCACTGCACAGAACAGCTCATTACTGAAGCCTGGGAGGGACAGATTTCTCCACCCACACTAGTGACCCTGAACACAGGAGTCCTCCACAGCACAACTGACAGTGCTGCCTCTGAAGCTCTGTGTTGCTTAAAAGGTTACCACCTCCTAAGGATTCTCCATGGTCTCTGATTTCTTGTGTCACTTTCTTTTGATTCAGTGCTTCTCATTGCCAAAGCTTATATGACAGGTGTGCCCACGCCGAGGGAAACCAGAAATGCAGAAAGTTACCCAAATAGAGAAACAGAATGTGTATATCATGCAATCCCCACTTCCCTGAAGAAGTAAATAAATAAGTGAACAAATGAATGAATAAATGCATGAATAACTAAATGGCAAGTTTATTTCAGATTATCCTTCCATTAAACTATATCAGCATATACTTTCCCCACACTTAAGCTTATAAAACAGTTTTGACCTAATATGCTGCAATTTATTTACCACACAAATAAAATCTTACTCCCCTTTTTCCCCAAGAAGCAGGCTACTCTGATCTGTTTTTCTATTCAGCTCAAAGTTGAATCTTTCTCTACCCATGTTTCCATCTTTCCCCAATATCACATAATGTGCACTAAATTGTAAAGTGACCACCAGCCACCAATCCTGTATAAAGTGTCATTCAAGAAAAAAGGCAAACTGGAAAGCAGAGTGAATGCCATAGTTTTATTGCAACTGCTAACATACTTCTCAAGAATGCCCCTCCCACCAATGCTTGCTTCCAGTCCTAGGAAAAGAAAGCGTCTAGACCCCCTCAGGAAACAACATTTTAGGGAGGGGTTAGGATTGGTCAAAAAACACGGCAACATTACCATTTTCATACATTTTTTTCTGAATCCTTCCCCTATACTAAATGAAGGAATTTTTCTGGTATCTCAACTTCATTTATCCTGGTCAACCGTGGAGTCCAGCCTTAAGTGAACAAACAAGAATCAGAACCTCTTCCAGCCATCTGAGCCAGCATGTTGATCATAAAAACGAGAAATTCTGGCAACCCCTTCGGGTCCTCTCCCACTGTGGGAGCTTTTCTGTCCTCTCAATAAATCCTGCTTAAAAAAACAAAACAAAAAAACCAAGAATTTCTAACAAGTGTACTCACATCAATAAATTTAATCTAAAATAGAATTGTGTTCACCCTTGAAGTGCAAGTCCATGCATCATACCTAGATTGTTGCTGATACTGAGTAGCAGAGGCTGAACTTGTTGAAATCTGACTCTCCTCAGGACTGGAGACTATAGGCAGTGGGGTGGGTCACGAGGACACTCGGCTCCTTCTATTTATGGACTAGGCCCCTCGAGAGGGGCCACGACAAGGCCTTCGAGTACCCCCATCAAACACAGGAGGATGTGCAGGTCTGACAGTCCCAGGAGACCCTGAAGGGAACTGAGGACTTGAGTATTTTGAGTCCCTTAAATCTGATCACACATCTACATTCCAGCTCTGGGATTGGACTCTTTCCCACTGCAAAACTCTCTTCCCTAAGTCACTTGGTGAGGCTCTGAATTGATTGATATTGGGCAAACTAGGTGACACATATTGTAAATTCTCTTTCTTTTTCCTTTTCTTTTTTGCTCTGTCCTGTGACCATATGGAACGGCGATGCTTTTCAACACAGCTAATAGAAAGTGAGTTTCAGTTTTTACCCTTAGCCAAAGATTTAGGAATTTGAGCCTATCATTCTCAATACTATCAGATATGGTAAGACATAGTCAGTTATCCACGCCATGATAAGAATGTTTTATATTCTTCATTCAGCAGCAGCTACACTGACCTCTCACAGCCTTGCTGTCCATAGGCATAGTATTCCAAAGTGACCACTGGTGACAATCTAATGACACATTTAGTTCTTGCATACTACAGACTGCCTGAGTCCCATCCCTTAATGCTGACTTTTCTGTCTCTAGCACAAATTAGACCAGGTAAGAAATACTAGATTTCCCCATCTTTCCTTTGAGGATTAATCACTAATGGACAAAGCAAATCATCTCTGGGAAAACTAAAGAATTAAGCTCAGAAAACAGGCAGAAACAAAGGGTGGCCGCATTGCCAGAAGTACAGCTGAAATAACTCCCTAGAACCAGTTGTTAAGGACGTCACTGGTCTCAAAGCTAAACCCTGGATTCTTTTATTTACTTACTTTTTTCAAGAGTTCTGGGGAACGTGTGAGGGTTTACTGTATAAGTAAACCACATTACAGGTGAGGTTCGAGTTTCCAGCAGGCCCCCTCCTCCCTGATAGCGGACCCGGTACCAAGTGTTGCTGTGTGCCCCTCCCTTAGCCCCGGTACCAAGTGTTGCTGTGTGTCCCTCCCTCCCTTAGCAGTGCCCAGGGTCTGTTGTTCCCACTTTTGTGCTCATGTGACCAGTGAGAACACGCAGTATTCAGTTCTTTGTTTTTACTGTAGTCCACTTAGAATGATGGTCTCCAGCTGCATCCGTGCTGCTGCAAAGGACATGATTTTGTCCTTCTTTATGGCTGCATGATATTCTTATATATGCATTCACCACAGTTTCTTTATCTAGTCTGCTCTCAGTAGGCATCTGCATCTGGGTTGATTCCATGTTAACCCTGGATTCTCAGCTGATTTGCACATGCACCTACCATCCGCCACACACAACGGCCCTGCTGCCCCTAGAAACTGACATGGTGCCACAAATAACTCTACAAACAACTCCCCACAGTGCCAGATTCTTTGTGTCCCTGCACTGTGCGTCTGTGTTTATGTGCCTGGTTAGTTAAACCTAAATCACAAGCTCATCCTATGGTTTCTACAAAAGCTGAGATAAGGAATATGAATTTTTTTTCTTTGAGTAGGAGTCTCATTCTGTCGCCCAGGCTGGAGTGCAGCAGCACACTCACGGCCACCACAGCCTTGACCTGCTGGACTAAGGTGATCCTTCCACCTCAGACTTCCAAGTAGCCAGATCTACAGGCACGCGCCATAACACCCAGCTAATTTTTCGATTTGTTGTAGAGATGAAGTCTTGCCAAGTTGTCCAGACTGGTCTCAAACCCCTGGACTCAGGCAATCCTCTCATCTCTGCCTCTCAAAGTGCTGGGATTACAGGCATGAGCCACCACACTCAGGTAGAGTACACATTTTTTTAGCTAAATCAATTCCTCAGAAAAAGTCCAGTAACTTTCTGTACCTGAGCCCATGTGTTATTTTTGAGGCTATATCCCCAAGGACATTGAAGTACTGATCTCAGGTTTCCTACCAGTCTTTAATCACAACTCTCTTAGCCATCTTTTTTAACCTCGTATTATTCACCTTCACTGCTTAGTCCTCAGATTTTAGGCATTGAGGCTTCTGGCATGGAAATAAATCCCAATTTCTTTCTTCTATCTGATACCTCATCAATTTTGAAAGCTGCCTTAAGTTTCTCATATTCTTTCCTATGCTGACATTTCTGTGATTTTTCTCATACTTTAATTTGTCCTTAAAAGTCTCAAAATTTAAGGTTGTGGGACTGAGCACCTTAGCAGTCCCAGATGTAATAATTTCAGAACAATGGATTTCAGATGTAATGTCATGATTTCAGAACAATAATTTCAAAAGCAATGGATTTCCTTTCCCAAGTGAGATTTGCAGGAGATGACAGTGTAGCTGATCTGATCAGCATGGGGTGTCCTGAAGGCCTCTCTCCACTAGGCGCACACCCTTTGTCATTTGTGCAGCCTCCCATTGGCTGTCTGCATCAGTGGGGTCAGGAGTTTCCAAGCAACAGACAAAATAATTGATGGGAAGGATGTGAAGGCAGCCAGAAGAATTGAAAAAAAGGCTAATTTCTTAGCCGGTGCAGTGGCTCACTCCTGTAAGAAGATAGCCTGAGCCCAGAAGTTCAAGACCAACCTGGACAACTTGGCTACAATTTTTTTTAAAAAGTTAGATGGACATGGTGATGCATGCCTCTAGTCCCAGCGACTTGGATGACTGAACTGGAAGGATCACATGAGCCCAGCAGGTCGAGGCTGTGGTAGCTATGATCATGTCAGTGCACTCCAGCCTGGGTGACAGAGTGAGACTCTGACTCAAAAAAATAAAAAAATAAAGATAGCTAAGACTCAGATGAAAGCAGACAAGCAACAGGGGATCTCAGGAGTGGGAAGTACCTAGCAGTTTTTAGGGCCCAACACCAGAGAGGAAATTCTAGTCAACATAATTCCTGCAAATGTGTGCTCTGTGAGGCTCATCAGTAGTTATGTAAGAAAGGTGCAAAATCCAACTAGGTGGTAAAGACATCCATTACAACCCCAGTTGGGGGAGTGGATTTCAATTAACTTAGCAGAAAGCAAAAATAAAAGGCAACTGAGTGGGGCCAGGGGTGGGAGGTAGCATGGGGGTCAGTCGTCATGTGCCCAAGTTGGGCAATTACATTTATGGGACGTGTTGTAGGAAGAGTTGTGTCAGCCCTGGTATGGTGGCTCATGCCTGTCATCCCAGCACACTGGGAGGCCGAGGCAGAAGAATAGCTTGAGCCCAGGAGTCCGAGACCAGCCTGGGCAGTATTGTGAGACCTTGTCTCTACAAAAAATTTTAAAATTTAGCTGGCGGTGGCAGCACATGCCTGTAGTCCCAGCTACTCGGGAGGCCAAGGTGGATGGATCACTTGAGCCCAAGGAGGTCATGGCTGTGGTGAGCCATGATCAAGCCACTGCACTCCAGCCTGGGTGACAGAGCAAGACCCTGTTCAAAAAAGAAACAGATAGGTGTATCAGAAGTTATAATAAAAATAGAAATGGCTAAGAAGTAGCCAGATGAAACGATTTTCAAGAAAAGTCTAGAACCTGAAAACTCCCTTTTTATATAAATGGACTCGGTATACAACCACTCAGCTCAGGTATTCAGGAAATTGTCACTCGGCTGCAGGTCCCCATCCAGAATCTCTAACCATAGCCTGAAATTTTTGAGTAAAGAAAAGATATATGACTTAGCAACTCCAGGAAGGTGTAATAATAAGCATAGAAAAAAACTGACAAGATAGAACCTTTGGGATCTATATTTTTGTACCAAATGTATAATGTTAAGGGCAAATCGAGGTGACCACAACTGAAGAAAACAAATGAAAAAACACTGAGGAACTTGAAGAGTATGTAATCACCTGAATAGTGGATGTTATTTTGGTTTCAAATCTGACATATTAAACTTGTAGTTTCAATCTGAAGAGATGTTTAACTGTGTTTTTAATTTTTAAAGATGCAATGCTATTAAACAGTATTTATAAGTTTAAATAACCTAAATCATTAAGTCTTTATTGTTAGGTCTGTAAGAACCATTCAAGAATTTAAGAAAATTTTGTGTTAGATTTGTAATTTCACCTTTTTATCTGCTTGAAATACTTTAGAAAACCAGATATATTAAATATGTATTTGCAGTTGAAAAGTATCAGAAAATTAAATCACTCACATTTACAAAGACTCTCAAATATTTAGGAGGATCTATAATGAGTGAATTTCATATAAAATGTTCAAAATAATTCATTAATAAGGCTATATGTAAATGCTTGGAGAGATTTCATATCTTACATTTAGAAACTGAGTATTCATTAACTATCACTAAATGTACAAGTGGATTTACTTGATGTGTGTTTTATCTACAACCTACATTTAAAATTTTAATATGTTGACTGTTAATGAAAATGAATACAGGTATAAGGAAACCTTTCTCCTTGCAAAGCCTATCTTCAGACACAAAAAAACCCCAACTGATAAATCTTCAAAAGAAAATTGATGTGTTGTCACCAAGGGAAGGGAAAATGTTGCTTGAGAGCCAAAAAGTCACTAGTGTTCATCACAGTGTCCCAGAGGCGGCACTGATGGAACGGCGGGTGAGTCGAAGAAAGCTTTAGGACCGTAGGAAAGTTCCAAGCTCATCGACACCTGCGCAGCTGTTGCAAAACCATGCATGCAAGCAAGCAGCCTAGCTCTAGAGAGCCTCACACCTGCCTACCTGCTAGACTCTTGTCGGACCTACCTGCAGCACCGTGGTCCATTTATCCAGGATGCTTGCCATTGAGAGCACCAAGGCAGGAGCCAGCTGGGAGTCTCTCAAGCACGTGCATCCATAGCCAATGTTGACTGAAGAGAACCATGACCTACTCTTGCCTTCATTACACAGTCATTATCATATCATTAGCATTGTGATTTTATGAAATCTCCACCCACCCACCAGGTGGTCTATATGAGATATGACTCTCTGAGGTCTAAACGCCCTCACCTGATGTGAGGGAGGAGTAACAGAGACACAGCCCTAAGACCGCCGTTTCTAGGAAGAGCTCACCCCTAAACTCACTCCTCAGTACCCCTAAAAATAACATGTATTGCTCACTCAGCAACAGTTAGGTCAGAGCAGCAGCTTCCCTCAGCTGTTTCCACCCGCTCTCCTCGCTGAGTGTGTGCTCGTCTTTGCTCAGTAAAGCTACTTGCTGATCCCACTCCTCTGTGTGTCTGCAATTCATTCCAGACGTGAACACAAGAACCTGTCATCGGCCGGACTTAGTGGCTCTGCCTGTCATCCCAGCACTTTGGGAAACCGAGTGGAGTGCCTGATCCTGCGGGTTCAAGATCAGCCCGGACAACTTGGAGAGACCTCATCTCTACAATAAAATAATAAAATAAAATAAAATATAAAATAATCTGCCGTTGACCGTCTCACGCTGGGAGCGGGACCCCTTCTTTCAGTAACAAAACCCCAACACCCCTCACGCCTCAGAAAGTCCACTCAAAAACCACTGACGAAGTGCCCTGGTCTTGGAGTCTTGGTTTGACTCTCAGCTCTGCCACCATATGACACAGGCCGAATCACCTGACTCCTCTCGTTCTTAGTCTTTTTATCTGCAAAATGCTCTACCAATACCTGAGTTATAGATGTGATGCTGTAAGGTGTGTACAAGCTATATTGTCTGATCCATAAAGTCATACACTGTTGGCACATCTATCTGAGCGACTCCACATCCCCATCCTTGAAACTATGGTAATCCTCCATTCCTGCCCAAGTCTCACATGCTGGTTCCACATTCTCAAAGCACATTCATTTCCACACGTCCTTCCTCCCTTTCAGTTTGAAGTTTTGCCCAGCACACATATGTCCATGCATATACCTAAATCCGCAGTCTGATATGAAGGTGTAACTATTCATGTACTTTCTAAAGTTCTGGCTGAGTCCTCTTCCCTTCCATGAATCAATTCAGTCTCTAAAAGCAAGTTTCGAAGCATGTTCATTTGTCTGTTCTTGCAGTCCCATTTTGTGGGGTGCCTCCCTTACCTAACACACACCATATTTGATCCCCAGAGAGTCATGTCTCCAATTTAAATATCACAGTATTTTCATTATGCAGCTTCTACACTGGCACCTTTCACATACAAAGTATCCCTTCTCTCTAGTTGGCCTTTGAAATAGCTAATAAAATATGCAAAATAATTACAATAACTTGCTTGACATAACTCCATTTTATTAAAATGTCCCATCTTAGCTGCCTGCCTAACCTAGAATTGACCCCCCACAATGTATACATGTGATTACCGTAACATTCCCGTGACGACAGACCCACAGCTTTGTTCCCTTGAGCTGTTAACGCTGACCAATCATGCTGACCATTCACAATACTCCCTAGCTACAAGTTCCGGGTAATTGTATGCTTTGTTAACTGAAATCAGATATTGCACCAAGAAATTGTCAAGGAATTATCACTTACAAAATTTCTCTATAGTTTATTCTTATATTTTGTTCCTTTTGTTTTTAGTTCCTTGTTCCCTCACCCCTTGCTATGTAGCCAACCTGCTGATTTTACCTATATAAGCTTTTTGCTGATTCTGTGTCAAGAGCTTCATGGCAAGAGCCTACTCTTGACCACGTGCTAATAAAGGACTCTTTTTTTTTTTTTTTTTGAGTCGGCATCTCACTCTGTACCAGCCAAGGCAGACTCAACCTGCTGGGCTCCTACGATCCTTCTGCCTCAGCCTCCCAAGTAGCCAGAACTACAGGTGAGCGTTATCACATTCGGCTAATTGTTGATTTATTGTAGAGACGAGATCTCGCAAGTTGCCTGGGTGGGTCTTGAACCCATGGGCTCAGGCCATCCTCTTACCTCAGCCTCCCAAAATGCTGGGATGACAGGCTAAGCCCGGCCAATAAAGGACACTTAATACTAATTTGGATTTGGTGCTGGCATGTCTCCTTCTCGCAATCCGGTCATAACGCCTTCTAGATGTCACACTGTGTGGGCCTGATAGTCTTCTGCTTTTCATCGATTGCTATTGATTTTCTTTCCAGAATGTATGAGCCCCTGGCCTCATAGCAGAAATAAGTGTCCACCTGTCAGAGGAAATGTGGTTTCTGTTGATCTCTGTCTGCTTGTTTTCCACACACACCATGCTGGGCCCTGCCCATCCCACACCTCTGCCGGGAATGCACTTCCTTTCTTCTTCCTTTGACTAGAATGCTGGGGGCCTCATCTCCCAAACCCCATCTCAGTTGGGCCAGGTGTTCCTCTCCTGGGCCTTCAAGTCACCCTACAGCTGGTTTTCTCATGGTACTTTTCACAGTATTGATCATTATCCATGTGTTTTTAATTATTTCCAGTCGCCTGTGTGCTTCCGAGGTTGGAAACCATCTCATGTGCCTTTGAATACTTGGTCCTCAGGATTCGTATGTTGAAATCCTAACCCCAAAGGTGATAGGATTAGAAAGTTGGGGCCAGTGAGAGGTGATGAGATCATGAGGGCTCTTCCCTCATAAAGATGCAGACAGCTAGCTAATCCCATCCACCTTGTGAAGACTTCCAGAGAAGGCAACTTCTATGGGGAACCAGCTCTGCTGCCATCAGACACCAAATGGGTATCTCACTGGTACCTTGATCTTGGACTTCCCAGTCTCCAGAAATATGAGAAATAAATGTTTGCTGTGTAAATGCCACCTAGTCTGTGCTACTTTGGAATAGCAGCCAGACCAAACTAAGCTAGTAGGAATTTAATGAGTATTTGTTGAATAAATCAAAAAGTAATATAAATAAGTGGATAGGCTGACTTTATTTCAATAAACCATGAACCAAAGAGGAAGATATATGTCCTAAACATAGCATTTCTGTGTTGACTGATGTCTTTACCCTTCACTGAGTAACCAGGGGAGAAACTTATGGCTACAACTGGTTGGTCTCCACGGTTTTCTTCACTTTCCCTAGTAATGAACAATTTGTTGAGATCCTGTTGTTCTCGCCTTCACCACTTCTGCGGCCTCAAGTTTTTCCTTCCTGTTTCATTGTGATCTCC
The DNA here is from genome assembly GCF_000164805.1 of Carlito syrichta. Lineage (NCBI taxonomy): Eukaryota > Metazoa > Chordata > Mammalia > Primates > Tarsiidae > Carlito > Carlito syrichta. The sequence continues at coordinate 517,426 of NW_007253877.1, read as the reverse complement.
CTCACTGATGCCCTGAGTTATCTCAATAACTTATTAGCCACCTCTCTTTTTTCTCTCTTATAGTTCGTTTCACACATTGGTATCATATTTTTTCTTTTTTTTTTTTTGAGTTGGAGTCTCACTCGGTCGCCCAGACTGGAGTGCAGTGGCCGCTCCCGGCCACCACAGCCTCACCTGCTGGGCTCCACCGATCCTTCCGCCTCAGCCTTCCGAGTAGCCGAAATTACAGTCATGCACTACCACACCCGGCTAATTTTTTGATTTGTTGTAGAGATGAGGTCTCGCTGCCCAGGCGGGTCTCGAACCCGCGCATATTTTTTCTTAAATGTAATTATTGATGCTTTTTTTTTTTTTTTTGAGTTGGAGTCTCACTCTGTCACCCACTGGAGTGCAGTGGCTGGTCCGGGCCACTGCAGCCTTGAGCTGCTGGGCTCCAGGGATCCTTCCTCCTCAGCCTTCCAAGTAGCTGGAACTACAGGCGCGCACTACCACCCCCGGCTAATTTTTGATTTATTGTAGAGATGAGGTCTCGCCATTTGCCCAGGCGGGTCTCAAACCCGCGGGCTCAGGCAATCCACTCACCTCAGCCTCCCAAAGCGCGGGATTACAGGCTGAGCCACTGAACCTGGCTTATTGATGCATCTTGACGTATCACTTCCTGGACTCAGACCTTCAATGAATCCCTACTCCAAAATGTAGCAGTACATGTGTAAAGATGTTCCAAAATGTAGCACTTAAAAATTATCACCACTTGCAGCGGGGCACAGTGGTTTATGCCTGTAATCCCAGCACTTGGGAAGGCTAAGGTGGAAGGATGGCTTGAGCCCAGAAGTTCAAGACCAGCCTGCATAATATAGCAAGACCTCCTCTCTACAGAACAATAAAAAAATTAGCTGGGCATGGTGGTGGACACCTGTAGTCCCAGCTACTTGGGAGGCTGAAGTAGAAGGAGCACCTGAGCCCAGGAGGTTGAGGCTGTGGTGAGATGTGATCATGCCACTGCACCCTATCCTGGACAAGAGAATAAGACCCTGACTAAAAAAAAAAGAAACAGAAAAAGAAGTCACCCCCTTTCAGGTAAAACATTTTGAAAATGCACAATCTATAGATACAACACACAAATATAATTATAAATACTAATGTGTCAGGTACATTCTTAAACAGGTATACAATTTTTAAAGATTGTGACAAAGAAAATATTTTCAGTAATTTTTATTGGCCAGGCTCAGTGGCTCAAGTCTGTAATTCCAATACTTTGGGAGACCAAGGCGAGTGAATTGTCTGAGCCTGTGGGTTCAAGACCAGCCCGGACAACTTGGTGAGACCTCATCTCCACAATAAATAAAAAAATTAGCCAGGTGTGGTAGTGCGCACCTGTAGTTCTGCTACTTGGAAGATGGAGGTGGATGCTGGAGTGGCCGTGAGCATGTCACTGCACTCCAGCCTGGGGGACAGCATGAGACGCCAACTCAAAATAATAATAATAATAACAGTAATAATAAGGTTTATTTTACTTATTAATGCTTCAAAAGCTTTTTGGTCTTCTTATAGAATTAATTGGGAAAAAGAAGAAAGATCTTTGGGGGCTCTTTATTATATCATACATGTTTTTTACATATGTCTATAATTTATATATGTTTGTTTTATATTTATATATTTAGTACTTATTCATAATCATAACATATGTATATAATCTATTATTTTTGAAAACTTTGGTTTAATACCTTGTGACACAGCAACTAAGGTTGTTCTAGTTCCAAGATTGCTTTATTTCAATACCTAGTTTAAGAACTATCATGGTGAAAGAAAGGAAACCTCTCAACACTTTACAAAGGCACAAAATATATTGTCATATACCATTTATGACTAAGTTTGTCATAAATAAATTTTATCTACATCCATATTTTAAATACCATTTTTTAGAAAAAAGTTTCTTGTCAGACCTCATCAGATTAGTCCTGTTTCTGTCTTGTCATAATGGCTGTTGAACATCTTGTACTCAGAGTGGAAGAAATGCCAGCCCTGCCATATTTGATTTATTTGTGATTGTATTAGACTTTTTTTTTTTTGAGTCAGGGTCTCGCTCTGTTGCTCAGGCTGGAGTGCAGTGGCATGGTGATGGCTCACATCAGCCTTGACCTTCTGGGTTCCAGGGAATCCATCTGCCTCAGCTTCCTGAGTAATGGAGACCAGAGGTCCACAGCCTGTTCGGGACCCAGGCTGCACAGCAGGTGGTGAGTGGCAGGTGAGCTAGGAAAGCTTCGTCTGTGTTTCCAGCTGCTCCCCACCACTGACATGACCGCCTGAACTCCGCCTGCTGTCAGATAAGCAGCGGCATCAGATTCTCACAGAAGCTTGAACTCTATTGTGAACTGCGTGTGTGAGGGATCTAGGTTGCACGCTCTTAGGAAAATCTAATGCCTGATGAGCTGAGATGGAGCTCAGGTGGTGATGCTAGCACTGGGAAGCAACTGCAAATGCATATTAGCATGAGCAATGAGGTTGGATGGCACGGAGACCATCATACATCAATCGCTTGCAGGCTCATATCAAAACCCTCTCAGTGAGTGGCAAGTGAGTGGATGCACTTCAGTTATACAGCTGCATCTGGTGGCAGGCTTGAAGTCAGAATCTGACACTTATTTTAGTCTGTGCATGGCCCACCCATTATTTTGTTTACCACTTCTGCCTGTGCCTCTGTTTTTCATGATGAAGTGTATAATTATTTCATAATATGTAATAATAATAGAAATAAAGTGCACAATAAATTTTATGTGCTTGAATCATCCCAAAGCCATCTCTACCCCCCTCCCCTAGTCTATGGAAAAATTGTCTTCCATGAAACCAGTCCCTGATGCCAAAATTGTCAGGGACGACTGGCTGGGACTACAAGCTCATGCTACCAAGCCTGGCTAATTTTTTTTTTTTCTTAGAGACGAGGTCTTGCTATGTTGCCCAGGCTGATCTCATGCTCTTGGGTTCAAGCAGTCCTCCTGCCTCAGCATCCCAAAGTACTGGGATTATAGGCATGAGCCACTGTGCCTGGCCATGAGTACTGGTATTATTTTTCATCTGAACCTTCTCTGAAAGAAAGTTTTAAGGCAATTTTCTATTCTGTAAAGATGAATTTAGTTAAAATTAGATGACATAACCTATAAAACATCCCAACCAGATTCCCTATGACCTGCAAACTCACTGAAAGGTAGCAAGAAGTGAAGATTCTCCTCAATCTCAGTCCTAAAGTGCTCCCAATCTTCTCTCGGGAAACCATTCGGGCTGTACATGGAATGTGACCTTGAAATAGACACTGAAGGAACCAGATTCAATCATAGAGTAAAATTTAGTGATGCTTAATTTCTTTCATTTTTAAGATTAAAATTAAAGTTAAAAGGTTGGGTGTGGTAGATCACACTGTAACCCCAACACTTTGGGAGGCTGATAGTGTGACCCTATCTCTATGAAAAATTTTAAAAAGTTATGATGGGTGTAGTGGCTGCCCCTGCAGTCCCAGCTACTCAGGAGGCTGAGACAGAAGGATCACTTGAGTCCAGGAGATTGAGGTCTTAGTGACCCATGACCATGCCACGGCACTCCAGCCTGGGCAACAGAGTGAGACCCTGACTCATTAAAAAAAAATTGAGCTAAACAGAAGCTTTGGCATCTTCTCACATCCCATACTTTCTCTTACATACACCGTGGGACTTACACTCCACTTGGGAGAACAAAGTGTATGAAGAATCAAATTTCACTGCTGTCTCTGGCTTCGGTACTCTGCAACATGACCTAACCCATCCGTGAAGTATGACCCCATCTTTCACTATCATTCCTGCCCTGTGTGTACTCTCTGCGGCACTCTAAGAACTGTAATGGTTCCCCTGTTTCTTTTCTTTCTTTTTTTTCCCTTTTTTTGGGGGGCCAGGGTCTCCTGTCACCCAGGTTGGAGTGCAGTGGCACCATCATGGCTCACTGTCACCTTGACCTCCTTGGCTCAAGTGATCCTTCCGCTTCAGCCTCCCGAGTAGGCGACTACAGGTGTGCGCCTAATTTTTATTTCTATTTTTTTACTAACTTTTAAAATTTTTTCATAGAAACGAGGTCTCACCAAGTTGCCCAGACTGGTCTTGGACCCCCGGGCTCAGGCAATTATCCTGCCTCAGTCTCCCAAAGTGCTGGGATGACAGGTGTGAGCCACGTGCTCAGCTGAGTTCCCTGCTTCTCACTTGCCTGGTACTTGCCCTCCCCACCATGCTCATGTCCTTTCCTCCTCCTGCAATCTTCTTCCCCCCTTACCCCTCCATCTCCACCCACCAGGTTGCTCCTTCATGAAACTCCCATCCATTTGGGCATCATTCTCTGAACCTCATTGAACAAAGATTCCTAGAACTGAAATGTTCTCTTTGGCATTTCAATTAGAAAAAATCATGCACATGCATCATCTCTTCTAGGAATAGATTATAAACACCTTAAGAAGGAGCACTGGGTCTCACTGACTTTTGTGTTCTTAACAATTACCCTGTGAGCTTTTGGGCATGTAGTATCTATGGATTTGGAAGCAGCATGATATAATAAAGTAGTATGGGTTTGGAAATGAGAAAGACCTGACTCATTGGGAGAAGGATTAACATTGTGAAAACTTCGGAGAGGAAGAACTTTCTGTCCTTTAGAAATGTCCAACAAGGAACAGCGATAAATTCCCTCTCACAAGAAAGAGTGAGGCAGGAGCCAGCTGACAATCTCTCACGAGACTGAGGAAGAAACTTCTCCACTTGTGTTGGGAGCCGGCCACAGAGGCCCACTGAGCGTTAGGGATCAGGAAGGGCCGTTGACCCCAAGACCACTAGGATGCGTTCGGGAGCTATTGACCCCATTTCCTCCCCCTTTCTACTCAGCACTAACCAAATTAAGCTCCTGTGAGCTCAAAACATAAAAACTCTGAGACCGGGATGAACACAAGCTAACTTTAGAAGCTCATTGTTCCCATTCTTCCTCAAACTGCAGTTTTGGCTTTCACACAACTTACAATTCAAACTTGGGTCACATCTAAGAGCCTTAGTATTGGTCACAGGCTTCTGGGTCATGATCTTAGGATTTATTGAAGTTGAATAAGGTGTAAATTGTAGAATATAGTTTTAGAAGACAGTCATTTGTTGAAAGAATGCGGCTGGGTTACTTGCAGGTAGCCCACTGTGAACTTTGGACTGGGCCACATTCCAAACATTCTGGGATGGGCCACTTTCGTTTGTAAAGTAAATACTTAAGCTTCTATAGAATTGTTTAACTTGGCATAAATCAATCATCTTAGGATGAAAAAGGTTTATGGAATATGTCAGTCATGGATTAGGTTATCCTTTGTTATGGGATTTTAAGATTATCATATGAAAAGGGTTAAAGGCAATCAT
>NW_007253877.1:496481-512007 GCF_000164805.1 Carlito syrichta | reverse complement strand
AAGGAGTTTTAGCAGTAGGGCAGAACTTAAAAAAGAAACTGGCTCTCTTATGTCACTCTGAGTTTAAATCTTTCCATACTGGGACAAAGTAACTTGGAATTTGGAACCACTCAGACTGAGTATAGACCTTATTAAATTACATCAAGAAATTCAGGCATCATTTGCTAATCAAAAATCATTAATGTCTATACTCATCAATTTGGGGATTTGTGGAGCAGTGATTCTTTTGTTGCTGTGTTTACTCCCAATCATCTTCAGAGTGCTAAAGAAGAGCAATATGAAGTTTCATGGTTTCATGCTAAAAAATAAAAAAAGGGAAGATGTTGGGAGCTGGCCACGGAGGCCCACTGAGCATTAGGGATCAGGAAGGGCCATTGACCCCGAGACGACTAGGGTGCGTTTGGGAGCTATTGACCCCATTTTCTCCCCCTTTTTACTCAGCACTAACCAGATTAAGCTCCTGTGAGCTCAAAACATAAAAACTCTGAGACTGGGATGAACACAGGCTAACTTTAGAAGCTCATTGCTCCCATTATTCCACAAACTGCAGTTTTGGCTTTCACACAACTTATAATTCAAACTCGTGTCACATCGAAGAGCCTTAGCATTGGTCACAGGCTTCTGGGTCATGATCTTAGGATTTATTGAAGGTGTAAATTTTAGAATACAGCTTTAGAAGACAGCCATTTTGTTGAAAGAATGGGGCTGGGTTACTTGCAGGTAACCCACTGTGAACTTTGGACTGGGCCACATTCCAAACATTCTGGGATGGGCGACTTTTGTTTGTAAAGTAAATACTTAAGCTTCTATAGAATTGTTTAACTTGGCATAAATCAATCATCTTAGGATGAAAAAGGTTTATGGAATATGTCAGTCATGGATTAGGTTATCCTTTGTTATGGGATTTTAAGATTATCATATGAAAAGGGTTTAAAGGCAATCATTGATTAAGTTTTCATGGATTAAGGTTTCTGGTGGGTGGGGGAAGCCCCTCCCACATCTGACTTTGTGTATAAAAGACCCGTTGTAATTCCCAATAACACACATAGCTTCTGCACTAGACTGGAGTCCAGTCTCTTTCTTTCTCTCTCTCTCTCTTTCTTCTTCCCCCCAATCGCCGACACCGTCTCCACCTTTGGGGTACCCTGAACCCAGCTGGAGCTGGTCACCGGCACACTTGGTACAGCATCCAACCGTAGTTCCTTTGAGCAGCAGAAGGCCACGTTTTGGATCAGAAACGCCACATCTCTGAAGGCTATTGTCAAGTAGAATGCTGATAAATTCCAAAGTCATCGGCTATGTCTTGATTATATCACGTAACTATATTAATAATATACAATTTCAGATCTTACTAACATGTGTACAAAACACCATTTTAAAAATGAGAAGCGGGCAACCCCCTTGGGTTGGTCCCCTCCTGCTCTAGGAACTTTTCTGTCCTCTCGATACATCCTTCTTTCTCAACAACAACAACAAAATGAGAAGCGATCTTGGGTTTTGATAGGATTTAGTTTTTGATCTTTTTACATAGGAACTAACTCAGTGGTTGATTATGTACTCATTTATTTTGGAGGAGGTTATTCCTGCTGACAATAAGAATTATTCAACCTCTTGATTCAGCATGATATCACCTTGCCATGTTCTGTATGTACAGATAATTGGGGAAACTCGGGCAGGCAAAGTTACAGAGTTGATTGCAGGACTAGTTTTCTATCTTCCACACCAAGTTTTGCCCATTTAGAAATCAGAAGAAATAGTTGCAAATGTTGTGACTAGGACAGTTAATATCCTACCAGCACAAAAACATAAAACAAACACACATACCCCCCACACACACACTTCTACGGTGCAGGAAATAGCGGCATTGGGGTCTCTTCTGAAAGACAATGTGACAATGCCATTTTTAATTAAAACTGATATTTCTGGAAGTTGCTCTGTACTTATTGGCAGAGTCCTCTTATTCCAGTTTAGAAAACACACAGATCTGTTACTGGGTGAGGGATGGTGAGAGTGAAAAATGGCATAGGATCTTGAAGTCACTTAAAAACAAGACCCATGGTGTGAAGGAGGTGGAACACAGAGCACGGTACTCAAAGTCACGCCTTGTGCCAGCCTCTGCCCAGAGCCAGCCTTGGCCTTGGGCGTGCATGACCCACCAGCGATTGGGACTGGCCTTTAGGGTGTCCTCAACCTTGGCACCTGGGGACGACTGACGGTGCTCAGCTGGTTGTTTATATGGAGGGAGTTTTCATACCTTTCAGCAAATCAACCAAAAAAAGAGTCCAAATTAACTCTCTTAGAAAGAAACACTAACTAGCCCAGAATCCAGAGTAAGCTTTCTAAAAGTGTTGATTTTTTTTTTTTTTTTTTTAGTGCTGATACAGAGCTACTAGTCTAAGAGTGAGGAGGAGGAAGTTCCATGCTAAAAATGAGAAGAAGAAGTGGGGAATAAAAAGCGTAAAGAAAGACAAAAGAAGGAAGGAAGGAAGGAAGGAAGGAAGGAAGGAAATAAATATCTTTAGCTAAAGAAATCATCAGAAAATGTTATGTCGGCCGGGCATGGTGGCTCAAGTCTGTAATCCCAACACTTTGGGAGGCCGAGGCGAGTGGATTGCCTGAGCCTGCAGGTTTGAGACCAGCCCAGGCAACTTGGTGAGACCTCATCTCTACAATAAATGGAAAGATTAGCTGGGCGTGGTGGTGTGTGCTTGTAGTTCCGGCTACTTGGAAGGCTGAGGCGGAAGGGTTGCCTGAGCCCAAGAGAGTGACACTAGGGTGACCGTGAACGTGCCACTGCACTCCAGCCTAGGCGAAGGAGTGAGACTCCTACTCAAAAAAAAAAAAAAAAGAAAAAGAAAATGCTACATGTCATTCCTGGTAACTTAAAATAAATGTACGCTGATAGCAAATGTTTGCTAATAATCAACCTACCAGAAAAAGTACATGTTACTACTGAAATATGATGAATTTTGAAAATGCTAAGAGAGACCATAAACTCAAACACACACCATTGAAAGCAATTTCTTTCATGAGCACAGATTTATGGCTCAGTTAATCAATATCTGAATGAGATGTGTGTAGCTCAGTTGTTAAGCCATTACTCTAAAAACCGCAAATTAATATTAATGAGAAATTTGATGGCATTCAGCAGTAGCATTCTGTCACTGTGCTAGAGCAATCATTGATTTTAATTTTAAATATTAATGCAATGCAATTTTGGGGGCCAGCTTTAGACAATAATTGCACAGAAACAGCAAGATCTAAGTCAGGTGAGACTCTACACAGGAGAGTTGAAAGCAAAGCTGGCAACGGTGACTGGTTAGCAAAATCTGAATCACTCTCTGGCAATTGGCAGATAATTACGAATGATCACCTCCTTCTTAATGAACAGCTGACCCCCAGGGTTATTTGACTTGTAGCTTGTGACCATTCTGTTTAAAGATCTGCCTGGCAGCAGGGATGAAGTGGTTCATTCTGAACAAGTAATTCAATCACAAATCCAAGGACCAGAGCCACCAAAACCAGCTGGTGCTTTGCTGCAGGGAGAGAAAAGTGTGGAAGTGCAGTGACAATAGGTGAGCCCTCCCAGAAATTTTGTGAGGGCCCAGGATCTTGGCTTGAGAGGCCTGGTAAACAACAGACCACATATTATTGAGCCCAATCCTTCTCTTTTCATCTGATAGAGCAAAAACAGGATATAAGGAAAATCTTAAAGGAAAGAAAACTTTTTAATCAGAATGAGAGAATTCCAAAGCCAAATTTGCATGGTGCCCTGGCCAGGGTCCCTATACCAGATGTGATTGCTCTTTGGGATATCTGATGTAGAAAGCGTCCATCAGATGGGTGGTGGTATACGCCGAGAAACGATCTTTTTCTCTTGCATGACTTAAGGCTGGCTCCTCGGATTTGTGTCTCAGAAATATATTTTAGGCCGGGCTCGGTGGCTCAGCCTGTAATCCCAGTGCTTTGGGAGGCTGAGGTGAGTGAATTGCCTGAGCCTGCGGGTTTAAGACCCACCTAGGCAACTTGGTGAGATCTCATCTCTACAATAAATAAAAAATTAGCTGGGTGTGGTAGCACACGTCTGTAGTTCCAGCTACTTGGAAGGCTGAGGCGGAAGGATCACCGGAGCCCAGCAGGTCGAGGCTGTGGTGGCCGGGAACAGCCACTGCACTCCAGTCTGGTGACAGAGTGAAATGCCAACTCAAAAAAAAAGAAATATATTTTAGGGTAAAGGAGAAGCATCATGATTGCTGTTATTAATAATCAAAAGTTTATCAATCACCTGCCTTTGACAGAAATTGACATCAAAATAAAAATTATAAAAAGTACAAGTCTACATACTTTGCCATGCCTGACACAGATATTTGATGAGAAATTTTTAAATTGAAATTTTCTTCCAAAGTTGTTGAATTGATGTACCTCACTCCTATTCAACTTTAGGAAGTAACGTCATTTTTTGTAATCTCTCACGAGTCTAATATCCCTCCTAACACCTTTAAACAAAAAGTAAAAATTTTGAATATTTGGTTTATTTTAACTTCACATAAGTAGCCTTTATTTCTGAAGAAATACATGTTCATTAACAAGGTAACTTTTAAAAAAATACAAAGCAAACAATTATTTGTTGAAATTATAATACAGTTCAAAAGGTAAGAAATAATTTAAGTATGATAAAAGAACACCTCATTAACTGCTAGTAGTTTTTTTTATAAGTAATAACATCAATGATTTAGTAATGATGTTTTTCCCATCAGAAAGAGGACTATAAAATGCAGACACTGAACAGAAAAATTAATATACATTATTAAGCCTAATATTCTCATTTTCTCTAAGGAGGGTACAGACAATATACCCTCACAATCAAAGCCTTATGTTTAATTCAAAGAAAGGACTCTTTCCCAAAGTGCTTTAGATGATATTTAATTTGTGATTTAAAAATAAAACCATTCTATTTCTTCTTTTAAAATGCTGTATTTGCAAAAGCTGTGTCTATGTTTATGATGTTTTGTACTGTCCATGCACTACATGAAACTTGGGTGATTGAATGAGCGAAAGAGCCATGTAGTAAATGGAACAGAACAGAAATCAAATATTTTTAAACATTAGAACGTATAAGAAGATTAATGTAAGCATATTTATACATTTGTATATACATCGTATTTATATATTCCTTTTTTGAAGTTAGAGTCTTGCTCTGTCACCCAGGCTGGAGTGCAGTGGCGCAATCACGGCTCACTGCAGCCTTGACCTTTGAGGTTCAAGTAATTCTCCCACCTCAGCCTCCTGAGTAGGTGGGACCATAGTGGGCACCACCCTAGCCGGCTATTATTTCTTTTATTTTTTGTAATGATAGAGCTCCCTTTATTGCCCTAACTAGCCTTAAATTCCTGGGCTCAAGCAATTCTCCCACCTCAGCCTCCCAAAGTGCTGGGATCACAGGCACGAGCCACTGACCTGGCCCTACATGTTTATTTACACACACAAAGAATACATAGATAAATAGTTATGTCAACATGGAGAAAAATACGAAAATGTTCAAGGGATGAAAGCGATCATGTAGGAAAAGGGGAGATTCATAGAAGAAATGGCTTCAGTAAAAATAAATAATACAGCATATGTTCTTATGCATGTAAAATTATAAATGTGTAAGTTCAAAAACTAGACATGAAAGGCTGGGTATGGTGGTTCACACCTGTAATCCCAGCACTTTGGGAAGTCTAGGCAAGAAGATTGCTTGAGCCTAGGAGTTCAAGATCAGCCTGAGCAACAGAGCAAGAACTTGTCTCTACAAAACATCAAAAAAAGAGAAAAAAAATAGTTAGACGTGGTGCCTACAGTCCTAGCTACTTGAGACGCTGAGGTGGAAGGATCACCTGAACTTAAGAGATCGAGGCTATGGTGAACTGTGATCGTGCCATTGTACTCCAGTCTGGGTGACACACTGAGACTGACTTAAAATCAAACAAACAAAGACTAGACACAAAAGAGGAAAGAGGATTCTGGAAAGATGGTAGAATATGAAGCATCAGGAATTAGTCTGCACACCTAGACAACTGTACTGATAGCTTGTCTGATGTAATTGTTTTGGAACTCTGTACTGGAGGTGGTGACTCGTGACTGTAAACCCAGCACTTTGGGAGGCTGAGGCAGAAGGATCACCTGAGCCCGGAGCTTGAGATCAGCCTGGGCAACATAGCAAGACTGTGTCTCTACAAAAAAATACAAAAATTAGCTGGGCGTGGTGGCACTTGCCTGTAGTTCCAGCTACTTGGGAAGCTGAGGTGGGAGGATGGCTTGAGCCCAGAGGGTCGAGGTTGCAGTGACCTGCGACTATGCCACTGCACTCCAGCCTGAGTGAGAGAGAGAGACCCTGTCATTAAAAAAAAAAACTAAAAATAGGCCAGGCACGGTGGCTCAAGCATGTAATTCCAGCACTTTGGGAGGCCAAGGCGAGTGGATTGCCTGAGCCGGTGGGTTTGAGACCAGCTTGGGCAACTTGGCAAGACCTCATCTCTACAATAAATCAAAAATTGGCAGGGTATGGTAGCATGTGCCTGTCGTTCTGGCTACTTGGAAGGCTGAAGCAGAAGGATCACCAGAGCTCAGCAAGTTGACACTGGGGTGGCCATGAGCATGCCACTGCCCTCCATCCTGGGCAATGGAGTGAGACTCCAACTCAAAAAAAAAAAAATTAAATTAAATTAAATTTTAAAAATTAAAAAAAACTAAAACTAAAAAAAAAAGATGCAAATACGTTGAAAGTGAAAGGATAGAAAAAGATATTCCATACATGCAGCAACCAAAAGAGAGCAGGGATGACTATACTAATATCAGACAAAATAGTTGTAAAAACAAAAAATATTGCAAGAGACAAGAAAGGACATTATATATTAATAAAAGTTTCAATAAAACAAGAAGATATAATAATTATAAACATTAGGTACCTAACAGCAGACCATCAAAATACAGAAAATAAAAATGGATAGAATTTAAGGGAGAAACAGATATTTCTGTAATAATAATTGAAGACTTTACTACCCTACTCTCAATAATGAAAAGAACAATCAGACAGATAAGCAAAGAAATAAGAGCTCAACACAATTAACTAAATAGGTATAACAGACATAAAACAGTCTATACAACAACAAAATACACATTATCAAGTGCACATGGGACAGACCATATGCTAGGCCACAATTTAAGTCTCAAAAGATTTTTAAAAATAGATATGCATGCAATGGAGTATGACCCAGCCTTAGAAAGGAAGTAGGTTCTGATACATGCTACAACACGGGTGAGCCTGGAGGACGTTATGCGAAGTGAATGCAGCCCATCAGAACAAGACAGATGCTGTGTGATTCCACCCACGTGAGGTCCCTAGGGCAGTCAAAATCACAGAGACAGAAAGGAGAATGGTGGGTTTCAGGGACCAGGGAGATGGCAGAACAGGGAGTTATCGTTGCAGAGTTTTTGTTTTGCATGATGAAGAACTCTGGAGATGGATGGTAAAGACAGATGGTGGCTTCCTCCTAATTAGAGCCCGTATGCCTTATTAGCAGAAACATTATTGAAATGGATACTGTGTTCCTACTGCATCTTCTCAGGTGGTGCAGAATTTCAACTTGTCCAATTACTGATGCTATCTACCGTGTTCATTTGATCAAGAGGGTGTCTCCCAGGGCTCTTCACTGTAAAACGACTCCTTTTTCACTTCCATTTACTACATCTTTTGGGGGAAGGTAGCTTGAAACTATGTCATATCTCATTGATCATAAAGCTGTACGTATACTTGTTTGTTGAAGACCCATGGTTTCTCATTTCATTTGGCGAGTCATAGCCCATTGCTCTCATTATTTCTTTTAATGCTCATATCATCCCAGGCTTGGTAGGTAGGAGACCATTCGGATTGGTTTCCGTGTCCTGGTGCACCATCTTCATCATTCCTGCAGTATCTGCTTGCTTTCTGTCATGCTGAGGTACTCCAGGCCTGTCTCATACCTTTCCTTTACACAGGCCTTGCCCTTTCCAGTTTGCCACAATCCACATCACTCCCTATTCCCCCAAAAAACCGAGAACAAGTGTGAGTTGCCCTTGGTCATCAAGCACCATTTTTCTTGTGTCAGAAAAATATCCATTCTCATGGATCTTCCAAAAGTAGACAAACAAACGACAGAGGAGGTTGCTTCACTCTTCCTATACTTGGACCTGCCTTACCCATTAATATTCCATATCTGGAAACAGAAGATACTTGAATTTGAGACTTAACTTACCCATCCACACTGTCATTTTGGCTGGAAAGATAATGTTTGAGAGTGAAAGTCTGAACAGAAAAAGAGGTTGTAAGGGAAGGAGTAGTAGGAGAATCGTTTTATATAGGGGGGGAGGAAACCCAAAAAACCAGAATTATCTTTTGTAATATAGTCTAGGTAAGTGTTCTAGGAACCTATCAGCATCCACGTACCAACCAGTGTGGTTGTGAAAGGCTGAGTTCCGCTTCAGTAAATTCATTTTGGAAGATTCTTTCAACGTGTTTGTCTATTTCTTGATGGGTGACTTACGAGCACACCTGCCCACCCCGCTCTGAGTGTTCAGCAGTTTTTGACCCAAAACAGCATGACCCCCATGCCCCACCCTCCCTATTCACCTGCCTTTGCCCCGAGATAATTTTCTTTGTTTGTTTCCCTGGATGAAAAATGCCCTCAAAGGGAAATGTTTTGCCGATGTGGAAGAGGTGAAACAAAAAAATGACAGAAGCACTAAAAGGCATCCACAAAGACAAATTCAAACACTATTTTGAGGCAAGGCTTAGTGGCTCTGCCTGACATCTCAGCACTTTGGAAGGGCAAGGCGAGTGGATTGCCTGAGCCTGCGGGATCAAGACAAGCCCGGGGAACTTGGCGAGACCTCGTCTCCACACTAAATCAAAAATGAGCCAGGCGTGGTAGCGTGCACCTGTAGTTCCAGCTACTTGGAAGGCTGAGGTGGGAGAATCTCCAGAGCCCAGCAGGTTGAGGCTGCGGTGGCCGTGAGTGTGTCACTGCACTCCAGCCTGGGCGACCAAGTGAGACTCCAGTTCAAAAAACCAAAAAACAAAAACTATTTTAAGTAGTGGAAAAAGCATCTCAATAGGTGCATTGCATCAAATGGAGGGCACTTTGGAGGTGACTGAAGTTAAACACTTAAGAATGAATACAGGATTTTTTATAAATAAATTCCATTTTGGGGGTCCCCCCTTGTATATAGTAAAAATATGAAGGTACTATATTTTTGGTAAGTGTGTTCCCCATACACCCTGCAATTCAAAACCAAAAGAAGCAGGGAAAAGTGCTCCTGAGTCTCACACTCTTGGAAGGGGAGGGGAGGGGAGGGGAGGGGGAGAAGGACTCACAAAGTAACACTTGAGCTGAGCCTTAGAGGTCGAGAGGGAGCTCCCTTGGCAGAGGCAGGTTTATTCCTTCACAGTGAAGTCTGGGAATGAATACTGAAACTTTGACTTATTCTTTTGTCTTTCTATTTTTTTCTTACAGCTTTCATTACTGTTTTCAGCATTTAAATCCACACCCCAACAGGTCCAAGTAGTACAGACACACTGAATCCAACAGCCTCATGCTATAGTGTCAGTCACTGCTGTAGAACCACTTCTGTTAGAACTTTTTTTTATTTAGTTAGGTTTGTTTGTTTGTTTGTTTGTTTGTTTGTTTGTTTTTGAGTTGGAGTCTCACTTGGTCACCCAGGTTGGAAGGCAGTGGCACTCACAGCCACCCAGTGTCGACCCCCTGGGCTCCAGTGATCCTTTCACCTCAGCCTTCCAAGTAGCCAGAACTACAGGCACGCACTACTATGCCCAGTTAATTTTTTGATTTATTGTAGAGAGGAGGTCTCACCAAGTTACCCAGGCAGGTCTCAAACCTGCAGGCTCAGGCAAACCACTCGCCTCTACATCCCAAAGTGCTGGGATGACATGCTGAGTCACTGAACCCAGTCTGTTTAGTTTTTGAATCGAGGTCTCAGTCTGTCACCCAGGTTGGAGTGCAGTGGCACGATCACGGCTCACCACAGCCTCAACCTCCTGGGCTCATGTGATCCTTCTGCCTCGGCCTCCCAAGTAGCTAGGACTACAGGCACACCTCACCATGCCCAGGTAATTTCTTCTTTCTTTCTTTCTTTTCTATTTTTTTTTTTTTTTGTAGACACAAGCTCTCGCTATGTTGCCCAGGGTGGTCTTGAACTCCTGGCCTCAAGAAATCCTCTTGCCCTAGTCCCCCAAAGTGCTGGGATTATAGGCATAAGCCACCATGCCTGGCTGAATCACTTCTTTTAGAATTCCAAGGTGAGAAATTTGTGAGGAACAGAAATAGTCCTGAATAGGCCACAAATCCTGTGTGGGTCCTGGCTTTGCATCTTTCTCCTTTGTGCAGGACAGAACTTTTCTCTGTTTTTCATCTCTAGATGAAAACAGTCCCATCTCGCCTGCCTTACAGAGCTGTTGGGGAAATTTAAACGAGAGAAAGTATCTGAAAACACATTCTAATCTGTGATATGCTCATCAAATATGAATTGTTGTTTATGAAAATTTCCAGCACAGAGATGGACTCACGGCAAGCCCTTAATAATTTTTTTTAAAAGCTTTTAATTTTGTAATCCTTGGAAAGACATGAAAAATTTGCAAAGACATTACAGAGAGTTCCCATATGCCCCTCTCTCAGTTTTCGTTTCCCCTAAGGTTACCACTTTTTGTTTCGGTGGTAACTCTGTCCAAACTAAGAAACCAACATTGGTATCGTGCTGCTAACTAAATCCCAGACATTCACCAGGCTGATTTCATCACGTTCCCACCAATGTCCTTTTTTAGCTACAGGTTCCCAGGCAGGACACCAAGGTGTGTTTAGTCCTTGGGGCTCCTCAGTCTCTGCTGTGTGACCGTTTCTTAGTCTTTCCTTGTTTTTTATGACTTTGACTGTTTTGAGGAGTTCTGGTTATTCTGCAGGATTGCCCCCAGTCTGGGCTGATCTCTTGTAGCCAAGCTGGGGTCGCGGGTTTTTGGAAAAAACACACAGAGGTGAAGCATTTTAGTCACATCATCTCTGGAGTATCTCGTGTCCATATGACGTCATGGTGATGCTCACCTCAGTCACCTGGTTGAGGTAGTATCTGCCGGGCTTCTCCACTGTAAACCAGCCCATCTTCCAGGGTGAGGAGGACACATTCCACCTGCTAGTGTCAGACACAGTGGCTCAAGCATGTAAACCCAACACTTTGGGAGGCCGAGGTAAGAGGTCTACTTGAGTCCAGGAGTTTGAGACCAGCCTGGGCAACAAAGCAAGACTTCATCTCTACAGGAAAAAAAAATCCACCTCTTTGGCATAGTAGGGGAGGGAGGAATATCTACATAGATTATTTGGAGATCTTCTGTAAGGAAAATTTTAAACCACTGGGTAACAGAAGCAATATGGGATTGATGTGAGATCCCATTTTAATGATCTGCTTACTTAACTACTGGGAAGCATGCAAAGGTTGGTCTCTCAGTCAAGGGGTAGGGAGCAGGTGGGAGAATGAAGAGTCCCTGAAGACCTAGAAAATCCACAAACGAGATCCCACCCCAGCCGGATCAGAACCCCAGAGCAGAGCGTCCTCATGTGGCAAGCGAGACACGCGGACCGCCGGCAGATGTCGCTGTCGGGCAACAACCCAACCTCGCAGGCCAGAGACGCCACGAGCTCCGCCTACCCTCTCCAGGCTGCCACTTTGACATTTAAGTGAGAAAAACAAGATCTTTGTGTTTCTTCCAACGGACGAGGGTAAAATGATGTGTGTGAGTTTCTGTATCGGTTCCCAAACGGGAAGACTATTTTAGTGATCAAATATTGCTATATTAAACAAAAGGGGGGGGGGCAATACAAATTTCCCAGTGAATAGGATCTTTGATAGTTTAATGCGTCTTAATAAACATTGAATATGAGGAAGTGGTAGGAATATCTTTTCGCGCAATGGCAAATATGGACAATAATGTGAAGAATTAGAAGGTCATCGATGCTCTTGCAGGCTACATTTTTTTTTTTTTTGGTATTTTTAGCCACAAAAGTCATTTTCAAGAATAATTATTAGCTGGAATGGACATAGATCAGTGAGGGCTCTCACAGATGTGAGTTAATGTTATTTAATTGGGACTTTTGGAGTTATATTAATTATATTAATTAATTTGGCTGCTCTAAGAACCCAAAGTGCTTTCAACTCTGAAAGTTTCTTAAGATAACCACCAGCCTCAAGTTATAGAATCCGGGATGTTGTCTCTGCTAAGGTGGCTGCAAAACTGGACAGTCGGGGCAGGCTCAGAGATATTGAGAAAGTTAAGACGGAGGAGTGTGGTGTAGAGTTGGTCTTGACCAGAGGAAAGACACATCTTACTTTGGGAGCTTCCCCCTCCGATTTTTTAGCTCGGAGTAAACACATATCTCTACTACTTCCTCATATCCAATTTTTATTAAAATGTATTAAACTATCAAAGATCCTATTCACTGGGAAATTTTTATTAGCCACCCTTTTGTTTAAGATAGCAAACTAAACAAAATCAAAATGAAGGCTTATTCTGATACTTTTATTTACATGAAAAACTTGGTCAGACTTTATCTTCTTTATTCAAAGGAATTGCGGGAAATGCAATAGATCGCATGTTAAATAATCATCCTTTTAGAAAGAAAGCCCACTTTAATTGTATATAGCAAGTCATCTTAAAAGAGTAGTTCAGACTCTAGTGTAGGTTTTAATGTGTTGGATTGTTATTCAATGATTCTAAGACTTTTTGTTGCACGTCACAATCTGATTGAGAAATGGCTCGTTGTTGTGTAGAATAAGGGAAGCCAACATTTTGAAACAACTTTTTAAGAAAATTTTCCGTCAGCTCACGAGGCACCCACTTACTGAACTTTTTTACCTTTCCAATTTGCTTCAAATGCCAGACGACCATGGAATGGTCAGTGCTGGGTTCTTCAGCACCTTCTCCTGTAGCTGTAAGAGGATCAGCTTCGGTGATTGCTCTTGGCTGGTCGCTGTCAACTTCCGATGGCCAGCCACTACGCTCCTCACCTTCAAAGCTCTTGTTTCCTTTGCAAAACTTCCTGAACCACCACTGCACTGTACGTTCGTTAGCAGTTCCTGGGCCAAGTGCTTTGTTGATGTTGCCGTTGTCTCTGCTGCTTTATGGCCCATTTTGAAGTCAAGTAGGAAAATCGCTCAAATTTGCTTTTTGTCTAACAACCTTTCTAGTCTAAAATGCATATAAAATTATAGCAAGTAATTAGCAAAAAATAAAATAAAGTGAGAAATGCACATTAAAATGACATATAACTGACATTTATTTAAGAATGTATTCCAATATCAAATGGCAAATATCAACAATGCAAAAACTGAAATTATTTTGCATGAACCCAGTACTGTGTATATCTCTAATATATATTAGTTGGTATATTTAGCTACTGTACTACAGCAAATGATTTTCTGATCTCAGCCTGACTAGTTATTGGTAATCACCCCATCAGCCTCATTGCACAAACTTCAAGTAAACCATCACAATAGCCTGAATGTTTATGCCTTCCCAACCTTCCTATGCTGAGACCTAATTCCTGATGTGAAAGTATTTGGAGGTGAGGGCCTTTGTGCCCTCCTGAGTGGGTTTAGTGCCCAAATGAAAGAGAACCCAGACAGCTCCCTCACCCTTTCTGCCATATGAGGACACAGCAAGAGAATATGGGTTGTCTATGAGCCAGGACAACAGCCCTCACCGGACACTGAATCCGCCAGTACCTTGATCCTGGACTTTCCAGCCTAGAACCATGAGAAATAAATTTCGGTTGTGTATAAGCCTCTCAGGTGGTGGTATTTTGTTACAGCACCCCTAAGGAACTAAGACAACCAAACAGCATGCGTTGGAGGACAGAAGAAAGGATCCGATTCCTCATTTCACATGGCTACTCATCCAAGATCAAGCAGCAATTTACCAGCTAACCCAAGCCCAGAACCAAGCATTCCTGACTCTTCCTCTGTGATTAGATCTTGTACTGGGGCCCCTTGCTTTTCTGCCTCTTTACACACAAAAATGCAAGTTGGCGGTGGCGGTCAAACACCGGATGTTCATTCTTTGCCTGTTCTGTTTAACCGCACTCGAAGGCTTCATTGAATCAGGAAAATCAGGTTGTTCCTCTCCACACAACAATTATTTGTGTTCTAAGCTATCGTCAAGTAAGATTGCAATGTTTTCAGATCAAAGGCAGGTAAAAGAAAAAACTTAAAATTTAGCAGTAAGTGCATTATACATAATTTCTGATTGAGCATCATGGACACAAGAGAAATAAGAGCTGCAACACAAACACAAAAGACAATGAAAAAAGTGTTTCAGTGACAAGGAGTTTATAGCAAAGACAGAATGTGGCTTCTTCGGGCTTCATGCCATCTTCAGTGTGCCTGTCCTAAGCCAATCCTGCACCTGTAGTAATGTGTTAACAGTAGAGCCATTTGGGATGCTCATCAGTTATTCCCAGGAAAATCAGACAAAATCAAGCTGAAATTGAACATGTATCCTTACACCTAGAAGAAAAATTACCAAAGACTCTGTCTACTTCTGGCTGTATTTCTGCCACTAGGAGGCTTCTGGTACAACGAAACACACACTTGACAAAAATCAGGAAAATCACATTCTAACCCACGCTCTATCATTAATTCAAGCCATACCACTCACTCACATGAATACGGAAATTGATTCAGGCAAGTGGTCAGATATGATGGTGAATAATTTTATGAGGTAAAAATACTTGATTCCCCACGTAGTATTTCCTTCACCTCTGAACACTGTGTCTTTTATTATGATGGTCTGAAGCCAGTTTTGACTCCTCCTGGAGAGATAGAAGGCAGTGTAGCAGCGTATTTTATGCATTCTTTCTTAGACCATTAATTACGTGGGCTTTTTGTTTTAATATTTTGGCTCAAAGTATCTCTTTAAGACGATCTAGGCTGAGCACGGTGGCTCACACCTGTAATCCTAACACTTTGGGAGACCAAGGCAAGAGGATTGCTTGAGCCCAGGAGTTTGAGACCAGCCTGGGCAACATAGCAAGACCTCATCTCTGCAAAAAAATTAAAAATGCAGCTGGGCGTGGTGGCATGCACCTGCAGCCCCAGGTATTCGGAAGGCTGAGGTGGAAGGCTCGCCTGAGCCCAGATCAAGCCTACAGTGAGCCGTGACCAAGCCATGGCACTCCGGCCTGAGTGTCAGAGCGAAACCATGACTCCAAAAAAGGGAGACATCATCTTTGACCATGTAACTCAAGGCTAACTGATAAAGATGGGTTGCCTCTTCTCTCCGTGACCCCATACTATAGCCCTGGTGTTGCTGGCACACTGGTCAACAAATTTAACTGCTATTTAAATGTATATGCCAGCCGGGTTTGGTGGCTCAGCCTGCAATCCTGCGCCTTGGGAGGCTGAGGTGAGTGGATTGCCTGAGCCCACAGGTTCGAGACCCACCTGGGCA
>NW_007253877.1:488707-496461 GCF_000164805.1 Carlito syrichta | reverse complement strand
CATCTCTACAATAAATCAAAAAATCAGCCGGGTGTGGTAGTGCATGCCTGTAATTCCGGCTACTTGGAAGGCTGAGGTGGAAGGATCGCCGGAGCCCAGCAGGTCAAGGCTGTGGTGGGCAGGAGCGGCCACTGCACTCCAGTCTGGGTGACAGAGTGAGACTCCAACTCAAAAATAAAAAAAAAAAATAAATAAATAAATGTATATGCCGATGGCGATTTGATAGTTCATGCTGTCTGAAGAAGGCCAATAAATAGCACTCCTCTTCCCCCCTGCAACTGGAACAGAGGGAAAAAGTGGCCGTTAAAGACAAATGTCCTGTTTCTTGCTTGATGACAGCTTACGGGGGGATGTGGTTTAGTGAGGAGCAAACGGGTCTAACTGAACCCGGGAGCTCAGCAGATGTGTCTGCCTGTCTCAGTCTCAGTGGCGTGGACAGGGCAGGCCTAGGGGTAGCAGAGAGGTGCTCCTGTCCTGGGTGCGAGATCCACTCATAGGAGGGCAGAGCCAAGCAGGCACACCCAGGTGTTTCACTCATTCTCAAAATGCCCCAGATGCTGAGATGGGCGGGCCGAGGCCAGGTGCATGGTGGAAAATTCCTCAGATGAAAACCAGAGAAGCCGGGGATATTTTCCTCTACCCTTTACCATGGCTATAATAGGAAGCTATCACTTCAGGAACATGGTGTGTGTTAAATCCCTCTTGGTATTATAATATCAAGTTAAGTGTTTTCAATGTTGGCTTTCTCCTGTTAGATTATTTTATTATGATAAGAATGTATAAGAGTATATCCAATTTTTGTAATGCATCTTATTTTGGAATTGGGAAAATTTAAGATTTTAAAATATTGTAGAAATAAACCTCTGTGAATTTTTTCAGAAGTTATAACTGATTGCTGACAAATATTATCCACGCAAAAAATGATTCTTGTCTCTTCCTTCTTGTTGTTGTTGGAATCTCACTCTGTCACCCGGGCTGAAGTGCAGTGGCATGATCACAGTTCACCATAGTCTCAACCCCCTGAGCTTAAGCGATCCTTCTACCTCAGCCTCCTCCCAAGTAACTGGGACTGCAGGTACATACCACCATGACCACTAATTTTTTTTTAAATGTTTTGTAGAGACGAGGTCTTGCTATGTTGCCTAGGCTGTTCTTGAACTCCTTGATCAAGCAATCCTCTTACCTCCCAAAGTGACAGGATTACAGGCATGAGCACGCTTGGCCAATTCTAATCTCTTTCTACAGTACTTATAACACTCATCTTTCTGCATATTATGGGAAAATAAAAACAAAAAACATAGTCATATACTGAAAAAGCCTGAGATGGCTTTTGACAGTGAAAGAAAACATAATTTTTTATTTTTTGAGTTGGAGTCTCACTCTTGTTGCCCAGGCTGGAGTGCAGTGGCACACTCATGGTCACTGCAGCCTCAACCTGCTGGGCTCAGGCGATCCTTCTGCTTCCACCTTCCAAGTAACTGGAACTATAGGCGCACGCCACCACACCCGGCTAGTTTCTGTGATTTATTGTAGAGATGAGGTCTACCCAGTTGCCCAGGAGGGTCTCGAATCCCCTGACTCAGACAATCCTCTTGCCTTGGCCTCCCAAAGCATTGGGATGACAGGCTGAACCACTGCGCCTGGCCTAAAAATATAATGTAAAAGCAGCATAGGCATGACCCTGATTCAATATTAAACATAATTATGTACTGCTTTAAGATGCATACGGGGTCATGTAGCAAAAAAGAAATATTCAGTATTACAGACATTTTCCATTTTGATGGCTGAATGTGAAGTATTTGCTATGTTAAACGTGATTTAACACTTCACATTTTTTCTTCGTATGAATAAGTTATTAATTTAAAATTTGTATGCTACTTTAATTCGTAAAAGAATAATACACAGAAATGATATGGCACTTTAGAGTCCAAAGTCATTTGCAAACTTTATATGAATAATGCCTACCGCACCACAGAGTCTATCTACCTTATTTGCATGAGCGTTCCTGAGGAATACATTCATACAAATCACTGTGCTCAGAAACTGCACACAACTAGACAAACACAATTTGTATGGGGCACAGGGTGTCTTGAGTCTATCAAACACATGAAAGAAAGTTCACAGGAAATGAAATCGGCAGCCCCAATTTAATGGGATGTGGAACAGCTATGGCAAATACATGTATACAAATAGGAGAATCAGCCTTCTGAAGCAATACACTGTCTCACTCACAGCCTGCTTGAAACGGAGACCAGGAAACCCAGTTGTCCCCTGAGATCTTTTGCCCTATGTATAAAATGGAAGTAAATAAAGTAAAATACCATAGCCATACCTATTATCATTATTATTACTACTATTATTTTGAGACAGGGTTTCTGTCACCCAAGCTAGTGTGCAGTGGCATGATGGTGGCTCACTGCAGCCTCCACCTCCTGGGCTCAAGCAATCCTCCCTCCTCAGCCTCCCAGTGCTAGAGTTCTGTAATTCATGAGCCACTGAGCCTGGTCAGCAATATCCATTTAAATTAGTCTTCAGAAGAGGTTTGTGAAGGGAAATAGTGATTTGGGAAAGAAAGAAGATAATGGCCGAAGAGAAGAACCCAGCATGATCCCAAAGTGTTTAAACCTTTCTCATTCCTCTGTAAGGAAAACCGACTGTAGTTTCTCGGAGGGTGGGCCATTACTTGGGATATCTCCAGCCTGCGTTGAGGAACAAATGATGCGCTCTTTCACTGATGAGGAACTGATGGGCTCTGCAGTCAGGGGTAGCTAAGGGGAGTGCCTCTTCTCTAGGTCCTGTTGAAGTTTTTTGTTATCTACTAGTTCTCTTCTGTGCCCTCCAGCTTCCTGCATCGCTCTCTTGCGGGCTTGTGTGTAAGGGGAACTTTTCCTATCAGGCCATTTTATAACGCTGCCATTCCCATTTGAAGTGCAGGGGTACAATCATGGTTCACTGCAGTCTCGACTTCCTGGGTTCAGGTGATCCTTCCGCTTAGTCTCTGGAGTAGCTGGGACAACAGGCATGCACCCCCACGACCTGTGAATTTTTAAATTTTTTGTAGAAGCGAGGTCTTGCTATGTTGCCCTGGCTGGTCTGGAACTCCTAGGCTCAAGCAATCTTCCCGCCTCAGCCTCTCAAAGTGCTGGGATGACAGGTGTGAGCCACCATGCCTGGTCCCAGTTCCTGTACCCATTGCCATGCTTTAAGGAGGGTCTGGCTTCTGTAATACATGCTGCAGACAATGAACGCCTCCACGGCCATCGTTTGCTTGAGAACGAAGTCTCCCTCGGCATTGGTCAGGCCTCTCCTCGCTCTGCCCCTCATCTCCACACTCTGTACCGAATCCACTTTGCCGCGGCAGGCACTGGCTCCTTGCCTGCAGAAGAGTGTGAACAGCCTACAGGTACCGACAGTGACTTGAACAGGTGAAGGCTCACCCAGGAGAGGGCTTCGAAGACGATGCAGCCTTTTGAAGATCTCGAGATTCCAGTCTCATCATCTGTTCCTCATCCATCTTCGTGTGCTGGCTTTTGTTGGGACTCTGTCTAGGGAGGGTGATAAGACCCGCAATCACAAAGGAGGGGGAATGTTGGAGTCCTGCCGTGGGCAGGTGGAAGGAGGGCAGGGGAAGCAGAGAAGTTCTGTTTTCTGAGGCCTGACTCACCTGACATTATCATGAAAGACGGGAACAAGGGCTCAGGGATTTAGAGCCAGGAACTGCATACACACACACACACACACACACACACACACACACACACACACATACACATACACTACACAAGGCCATTCAAACTTCAACTTCAAAGGAGGCTGGGGGAAAAGGGACATTGTCGCTTTCACTGCTTCTACAGGAGAGAACGACGTGAAGGGAGTTGGAAGTGACATCGTGTCAGCCAAACCATGTGTCTGCCATGCTTGCGAGCTAAGTCCCACTCCAATCTCTCTCCAATGGTCAGAAGTGATCGATTCTGTGATGCTGTATTTCACTACCATACTCCATCCCTAATTTCACATCGCATGCCATTTGTTTAAAAGTTAAATATCTGCTTTTCAGGCTGCATTAGAACAAAGATAATAATTACAATGATATTGATTTATTCATTAAATCCCTTGATGTTTGACGATTATCTCTCTATTATCGCCAAGCACTGAGATACAGTCTCAACTAATGTGTATTTCCTGCCACTGAACACGTCTTATCTGTACTATGCTGCATCAATTAGGAATGCTTTCAGCTACCAAAAGAAGAAAATTCAGTTCACAGAGATTTAAGTCACGTCAATGGCCTATAACTTACTTTTTTAAATGTTTAAAAGGAGGTGAGCAGTTCCCCCATACTCGGGTACTGGGATGATGACTCTGTGGTCCCCCACATGGTTACAAAGAGGCTGCCGCAGCTCCCAAATCTCATCTTTTAAGCTGGAGAGAATTATTCTCTCATGCCTCCTTATTGGATCAGAGAAGACAATCTTCACCAGAAGCCTCCTTGGCAGACCCGTTGGCTACATGATTAAGTGGCCACTGCTTGCTTTAAGGGAGACCACAAGAGTATCTGGTGAGCAGGGGAGAGGGGATTGGGAATTAATATGAGGTAGCTGCTGGGCGTGGTGGCTCAAACCTGTAATCTCAGCACTTTCAGAGGCTGAGGCTGGAGGGCTGCTTGAGCCCAGGAGTTCGAGACCTGTCTAGGCAACAGAGCAAAAAATTAAAAAATTAGCTGGGAACAGTGGTGTGCACCTGCAGTCCCCGCTGCTCGGGCGGCTGAGGCAGCGGGATCGCCTGAGCCCAGGAGGCGGAGGCTTTAGTAAGCGCGATCATGCCACTGCACTCCAACCTGGGCAACAGAGTGAGACCCTGGCTCAAAAACAAACAAAATAAGATGAAACCTAGTAGATGAGTGAGACTTAGATAGATAGATAGATGAAGGAAGGAAGGAAGGGAGGGAGGGAGGGAGAGAAAGAAGCTGACCAGGAGTGCTGTCATCAATGTTTCACAGCTGTCTGTATACATTTACGTTTATGATCTCATCCTATGACCCAGTGGGATGACGGTCCAAACATCCTGGAAACTCACGACTGGAAGATGCGGCATAAGAGGCCTCTGCTCTGTGGTGACTTCCAGTGGGAAGGAATTTGAAGATCCTTTGACGGTGCCGATTGAATGCAGAAGCATTAAAGATCTTATAAAGTGTTTTGCCTATAAGGTATGCATGTAAGAACCTAAGGGGTAATTTAGACAATTTTATAGTTTGGGAGATAATTACGAGGCAGAGTGAAAGGAGGGTTCAAGATACATGGATTCGAGGTTCGGCTCCAGGTGAGACACTGGAAGGATTCTGAGCTTCTCTTTGCTGGGCTCCAAAATTATGTACTTGAACAAGATTAGATGATTCCTAAAAGCCTTTTCAAATACAAGAGTACTCATGTAATCATGATGCTGGAAGTCATGAACTAAAAAATATTAAAAATCATCTATTCCAACTTCTTTTTACAAATGAGACAATTTAGACTCAGAAAGCTCACCATTTGTCTAAATTCACTGGTTTAAGTTAGAAATGTAGTCTTGGCATATAAAACATCTTGCTTTGACAAATAAACGATACTGCATCCTGTAAGATTTTTTAAAATTTATCCTCCTTCTATCTTATTTATCATAGGCAGAATCCCTCTGATAGCATTCACTCTGTTTAATAGAATGCAAATGATGAGACTTTCAAAAGTCCACATTTTAGCTGTAGATTTTTGGGCAAAATACTTAACCTCCGTAAAATAATAATTGTATCTTCATTTTTTTTTTTTGAGGACTATTTTTTTTTTTTTTTTGAGTTGGAGTCTCACTCTGTCGCCCAGACTGGAGTGCAGTGGCCGCTCCCGGCCACCGCAGCCTCGACCTGCTGGGCTCCACTGATCCTTCCACCTCAGCCTTCCAAGTAGCCGGAATTACAGGCATGCGCTACCACGCATGCCTGTAAAAAAATCAACCACCAGCTGATTTTTTGATTTATTGTAGAGATGAGGTCTCGTGCCCAGGCGGGTCTCGAACCCGCGGGCTCAGGCAATCCACTCACCTCAGTCTCCCAAAGGCGCGGGATTACAGGCTGAGCCACCGAGCCTGGCTGGGACTATTATTTTAAAGCAGGATTTATTGAAAGGACAGAAAAGCTCCCACAGTGGGAGGGGACCCGAAGGGGTTGCTCCTTTTTTGAGGACTATTAAGAAACCTTAGAGTACTTACTAACTCACAGTAAGGAGTCAATCTGTGCTAGCCCGATTACATTTCCTGTCTCTCCAGTCAGCCATCCCACGTGATTTCAGCTCCTCCAGACTTGAGAAAGTATCTGAGACTCATTTCCCCAGCAGCCTGTGTGGAGGTGAGTCTGAATCTCACTATTATTTTGTCTTTATATGATCTTATCTTCTACCTTACATTATATAGATCTGCAGGCTTGTATAATAACTAAGGGTGTGGTACCTAACTGAAGTCAGACAAACCAATTTTTATGCTGTCACTGAGCCCAGTAACTGGTGATTTGTACAAGAAGAATGAAAACAACTTAAATTCTAAGAAACCTCAAGAAACTCTTCCATCAGGGATCTATGGATGGGCTTCAGGGGAACAGGAAACCATTCCATATTTAATTGAAACAAGTTTATTAATCAACATATAAATTAAAAATACATTTGCTTTAGTCTTGTATGATAATTTTTTATTCTAAGACAAAATAATTGGTTGTTCTGAAAAATTTGTTGGACGAAGACTGGGGTTTGGGAACATGATAAAACACCTAAATAAGTCAAAGAAGATTTATAAAAGAAGGACACAAGGGAGGAAGTTTTATGTACAACCAGGTTGGCTGGGATTAGAAAGATGCTAGACTTCAGACAAACCTGCCCTGAGAACATTTTTCCTTTAGGCCATTTTTTTTTTTTTCTTGTTGAGTCAGGGTCTCACTCTTGCTCAGGCTGGAGTGCAGTGGCATCATCACCCCTGCTACAGCCTTGACCTGAGGGGAGACCCCTCTGCCTCAGTCTTCCAGGCAGCAGGAACGACAGGCGAGTGCCACCACGCCCGGCTAATTTTTATAATTTTATTGTAGGGACAAGGTCTCGCCAAATTGCCCAGATTGGTCTCGAATCCCTGAACTCAGGCAATCCTCTTGCCTCGGTTTCCCAAAGTGCTGGGATGACAGGGGTGAACCACCATGCCTGGCTCGGGTTTTCTTAACCTCAACACTACTGACA
Source organism: Carlito syrichta (assembly GCF_000164805.1). NCBI lineage: Eukaryota > Metazoa > Chordata > Mammalia > Primates > Tarsiidae > Carlito > Carlito syrichta. Next base: position 489,217 of record NW_007253877.1, on the reverse strand, counting down.
GTTTGGACCAGAGAATTCTGTGGACTGTCCTGTGTCCTGCATCTACTGGGATTCCTGACCTTTATCCACGAGGTGCCCGTAGCATTCTCCCGCTCTGGGCCATGACAGTCAGAAAAGTCTCCGGTTATCTCGCCAGACACCTCCTGAAGGGGATGCCCCCTTTCCTCCTCGAGCACGACTGTGGCAAAGTGGATATGCATGTGCGTTTTTTTCCTGGAAGGCTCATCAGTTTCATCATATTCTTAAGGAAAGAAAACACATCTCCAGTTGTAGCTGTGGGGAAAAGGGACGTCACCAGGGCACATCAAAAGGGTGCACTTTGTGAATTTATCCCCTCATGCCTTGCTTTCAACTACTTTTGAAGAGGCTCATCGCAAAAAAACAATACCTGGGAGCGCACCTGTTTCAGAAACTGCTGCTCCCAAACGGCATGCTTCCTGAAACAGGCTCCTCAGCGGAGACTCCCACGGTCCTCTGAGGGACCCGGCTCTGAAATTCCCAAGGCGTGAG